>NC_057798.1:483316587-483381635 GCF_018294505.1 Triticum aestivum | reverse complement strand
TCACGCAGGCGGAGGTTGCGAGGTGCTCAAGCTCTAGCGTTGCTCGGCTCGGGGTCCCGACATGGCGCGGCTTGCGGGAGACCTATGGCGACAGAATTCAACCGGAGAGAGAGTTGGGGAGGAGCGGGGCTTCACCGTGGGGGGCTGCTGGAGTCGTACGAGGTCGACGACGGTCGGAGGATGCGCTGGTCGCTGGTGTTCATGACGTAGAGGAGGTAGAGGAAGGAGACAAAGACGTGGACGACAGCGTGGGAGGCGATCCAATCCAGCCACCCATCAGAATTGGTCGGGGACGGAGACGGGGACGAAGTCGGGGACGCGTGCGTCGCTCGCCGAGGAAGAAGACGACGGCGACGAGCTTGATCGCGCCAGAGTAGAGCTTGGGCATGGCGTTGGCGACGGCTATGGCGTGGAGTGGCTTACCTTGCGGTGGCAAGATGAGGAGGAGGGAGGAATGGAAAGAGAAGAGACCCTAGGGCACCGGCGCATGATTTATAGGAGGTAGGGAGGCTGTCCCGGCCATCAAATCAAGCCGACTGCCGACATGGAGGTGCTGGATGTGCGCCGTACAGGAGGAGGACGAAGCTGCTGTGCAGATGGGCTGGCTGTGCGATGTGGGCTGCAGTGAACAGGTGATAGGCGGGCTGCGCTGGGCTTGAACAGGAGGAGGAGGCCCAGGTGCGCTGCTGGAAGGCCCCTGCTCTTTTCTTTCTTTTCTTCAAACAGAAAAATAGAGAAAATAAATACACAGGGGTAATGGGGAGGTGTGGGACTGAGATAAGAATATCTTTGGACTCCTGGATTTATGTAGTCTTTGAATAAATTGCTTGGGCTTTTTTTATAGATAGAAAAATATATCAAGTATGAATTTACTTCACACTTGCTTCATTTTTGAACCTAACCCAAAACAACTCCCAAAAGGATGAAACTTGATAGAGAGGTATAAGGCATGGTGCATGATTTATTGGCAAAGATTGAACATTAATGGAGAAGGGAGAAATGGAACTTGCATAGAGGAGTAAAAGAAGAGGAAGGAGAAGGTGATGGTGCATGGCTTGGTTTGAGAGAGATAGCAAAGGGGTGATGCACACACATCAATTAGAGCAACACACAACATACATAAAGGGCAATGCAAAAGATGAACATGGCAACAACATGATGATTACCAAAAGGTATATGACTAGCATGCAAAATGACAAGAGGCAATGCAATATAACAATGATGAGCATGGCATATGCAACAAATAAAGGAACAAAGCAAAATAAGATGACAAGGCAAAGTGCAACACGCAAGCAAATGACATGGCAACAACGACGAATAGCTGGAAGACACCTAACACATCGGATCCGGGGCGTTACAACACTCCACCACTACAAGAGGATCTCGTCCCGAGATCTAGAATGGCACCGGAGAGAAACATAAGAGGAAGAGAAGAGGTAAAACTAAGTTGCTTCTTCGACCAACGAGTGAAACCACGAACCTTGAGAGGTTGAGCAAAATGAAAGAAAGAAAACAACGAAGATGAACAAAGTTGAAAACACTCCGTTAGAAAAGAGGAACAAGGGATATGATGAGAACCAAGAGGTTTAGTGATAAGATAGATATTCAAACCACTCCGGTTAAAACTAGATAGAGAAGGAATAAGATTGATATAATTTGGGCAGCACTCCGACTAAAAGAAGAAGGAGAACTTGATAAGATGAAAAGCACTTGAAGAGATGACACAACACTCTGGTTAAATGGATAAGCATGAAAAGAACACGATCCTCATAATTTGAGATGATGAGTGAAGAGAGCAACATCACCATGCCTCCGGAAGAACGAATAGAAGATATATCATTGGAATAACAGAATGGAGAAGAAAATGCCAACTTCTTCCACAGATGAGCTTGGAAAGCATCCTTGGAAAGAAGAATTGAACGGAGTTGTAGCAAAATCAACAACGAAAAACACAAGCTTGTTGTGGGCTTATGGAAAACATCTCAAAATGATGAGGTGACAACCGGCCACTAACAGAAACAATTGATTGGTTGAGATCAATGAAGATAAGAGAAACTTCTTTCACCAAGAGGATAACTGAAGAGCTTGGGTCATTGATAAGCACCACAATTAGCAACATTCCTTAGGGAAGGCTTTAGGTGTAACCTAAACCAAGATAACTCCAAGGAAGAAAGTTATGGGTTTAAAATATGTCATTCTTGAAAACTTGTGAATCATGAAACACGAAGGGAATTGTCAAGAATGGCATAACACCACCTCAAGAGATAAGGTAGAAAGAATTGCACTTCGAAATGCAAGATGAAGAATACTTGAGCTCCTCAAATCAAAACATGTGTTGAGCACCATGTTTATTTTAGAGTATAGCTTGGCGGATCATAACTTCAAGAGAAATCTTGAAGAACAATTGAAGAATGAAAAGAATCCTTGAGGAACCACCATGTAGAGCCTCCATGAAGAACTCCGGTAATAAAAGGATGACGAGATAAAATTGAAGGATGAAAGAATAAGATTAAAGCATTGCGATGATTAAGATGGAGGTTCGTGACGGAACAAGCGAGAAGCTTGGAACTACGGAAAAGAAAAGATGAACTGCTTAGAACCGAGAAATTATTCATCATGAACAATCTCCGAAGGAAGGAATTAATCAACTTGATGAAATAAGAATAAGATTTATTGTATGCTTACCCTTCATCAACTTAGATTGATGACAAGCAATGGATTTAGCATACTACTTATTCTTCTTGAAAAGGGATTGAGAAGTGACATATCGCAAACTTGAGAAGGTCTTCATGAATCACCGGTAGGATTGAAAAGAACAAATGAATTAATATGATAATCAAAGAAAAAGAATCTTGAATGAACCACCGTAAAAATTCGAAAATGACTTATTAAAGAGAATGAATCACCGGGAAGAATTAGAAAAGCACAAAGATACTTGAGGGAAATAAGAGACAAGATAATGAAGGGATCGCGAACTGATTGAAGAATACTTGAACGAAGCACACCGGAAGAATATTGAGATGAACGAAGGGGCACGGATATAGAATAATTGGAGAACGAATTTGTCAACTTAGAGCGAAGAAATATTCCGAAAAGATGGCCTCCATATGATCTAGAGAGAAAGCAACTCCTGAAATGCTCCGGATAGATGAAAAGAATTTGCACAACTGGAAAACAATTTGAGAGGATAACATCAAGCTAGCACCATGAATCTTCAAAAGAATGGACCAAGATTTAGAGGAAACACTTCTTCGGTCTTCACATGTTGAGAATGATGACGAGAACCACCCTGAATTTTTGGAGATACTCCGGGAGAATGAAAAACAAAGAGGTTGAGCCAACAAGGAAAAATAATTTGAAATCGATCTTGGAAAACATCTGACTGAGGAAATTCATTCTTACGTCACACTTGAAAAGAATTTGTGAATGGCTCCGGGAAAATTAGAAGAGTCAGATAAGATCCTGGGAAAAGACCTGTGGGTTAGGGCCCACTCAAAAGAAAACACCGTTGGAAAATGATTTTAAAGAGAAATTGCACCGGTTGAATTAAATGGCTTGAATGAGATAACAATCTCCAAATAGCTTGAACAGATTAAGAATGGAAACACCAATCTTCTGAGATATCTTCAACACTCCGGAACAAATGAATAGCAAGAGGTGAGTGATTAAGAGGTGCATCGACATGAGAAAGCATTAGGAACGAGGAAAGGAATATGATCAACACTGAAAGCTTGAAATGGATCCACCGGAGAAGAAACAACAATGAAGGATGATGAACTTGAAACTATTGAGCATCTTCATGGGAAATCACCAGATAAGAACATTGAAAGAAAAGAATGAAGAGACTTCCCACAAATAAAAGGATACATGATTAAGAAAGCTGAGTCCTTGAAGAAAAAGGGTGGGAGGGCGGGGAAAACAAAGACAACTTGGGATGGATGAAACAAACACCGGTGAGAAAACTTAGAATCGATCTTGCGGATGGAGAGAATGATGGGATCATCTCGAAGAGAAGCGCACCGGTTGGAAAAGAATTAACATGACAACCTCAATGATCAAAAGGATTAGTATTCACATAGCAATATGAGAACACCGTTTAGGAAAGGTATGGATTCAACATTTGACTTCAAAGCAACTCGAATACCACAAATAAAACAAAACAAAGGATTTGGCTTGCAGAATAAGCCGGAACAAATACATATGATAGAGATTTACCCAATCCCATACATGCATCTGTCCGAAAGATATTCTAGGAGCTACCTGAATTCCCACCTATAAACTCCCGAAACTTTCTGGTTATGCAATCTGGTGTTGGGGATACAGGGGAAGCAATATATCTCACCCAAACTAACAATACCTACATCCAAGCTGTATCCATCCGTCAACACATAACCAAGAAACCTTCGGAAATCGTGTACCTCAACCTTCGAAAAGCATCCGTTATACGAGTTATGGCAATACTCCCGAACTCCCCAGTACTGGGTGACGTCGAGGTTATCTCAACAACAACTGCATAAAAGAGATTTTCAATGTCGGCAAAACTCAGGTATTCCAGAACTGCAACGATAAAATTGTGACGACAACACCTCGGAGCTCAACTCCCCGGGTCACTGCCACATAAAAGACAAGAGGCACCAAGAATAATGTTCTCGTCACAAAACCATCGGAACGATTCCAAGATACCCGCGTGATCCTATTTTTTTGTGAAATTGGAGGAGAGGAAAGACAAAACATCTACGTCAGGAGTCCTCACCAGAGCGATGAAGGGGCTGGGGAGTAAAAAGAATCCTACTCTCCGATATATATAATCCTAAGACTCAAAATAGTTTTCTTCTAGACTCAACAACGGCCAACAATCAAGGAGGCTCCTATGGTCGGTCGAGGCTCTGATTACCAACTTGTCACGCCCAATATGCGATACTATCCTAAACAGACTCGAAGGTCCCACCAAGGATAGAACCGCATATTGAAACGCTTTTGCAAGGTGGATATCATTACATCAACATTACATAATAGATGGGGATACATACAAAAGGCATACAAAGCCACATGAATACAACATCACAATACATAAGAACATCATCCGACTACGGATGAAACATAAACAGAAACTCAAACAACATCCACCCTGCTAGCCCAAGCTGCCGACCTAGAACCTATCCCCTGATCGAAGAAGAAGCAGAATAAGAACTCCAAAACAAGTAACATCGCTCTCGCGTCATGATCATCGCATAACCTGTACCTGCAACTGTTGTTGTAGTAATCTGTGAGCCACGAGGACTCAGCAATCGCATTACCATGGGTATCAAGACTAGCAAAGCTTAATGGGAAAGGAAGGGGGTAAAGTGGTGAGGCTGCAGCAGCGACTAAGCATATATGGTGGCTAACATACGCAAATAAGAGCGAGAAGAGAGCAAGCGAAACGGTCGTGAAGCTAGCAATGATCAAGAAGTGATCCTGAACTCCTACTTACGTCAAACATAACCCAAAAACCGTGTTCACTTCCCGGACTCCGCCGAAAAGAGACCATCACGGCTACACACGCGGTTGATGCGTTTTAAATCGTATCTGGTGTCAAGTTATCTACAACCGGACATTAACAAATTCCCATCTGCCCATAACCGCGGGCACGGCTTTCGAAAGTTTAAACCCTGCAGGGGTGTCCCAACTTAGCCCATGATAAGCTCTCGCGATCAACGAAGGATATACCTTCTCCCAGGAAGACCCGATCTGACTCGGAATCCCGGTTTACAAGACATTTCGACAATGGTAAAACAAGACCAGCAAGACCGCCCAATGCGCCGACAATCCCGATAGGAGCTGTACATATCTCGTTCTCAGGGCAACACCGGATGAGACAGGCTATGAGTAAAACCAGACCTCGAGTTTCCCCGAGGGGGCCCCGCAGGCGGCTCGGTTCGGACCAGCACTTAGACAAGCACTGGCCCGGGGGGCTAAAATAAAGATGACCCTCGGGCTCCGGAAACCCAAGGGAAAAAGGGCTAGGTGAGGCAAATGGTAAAACCAAGGTTGGGCCTTGCTGGAGGAGTTTTATTCAAAGCGAACTGTCAAGGGGGTCCCATAAATCACCCAACCACGTAAGGAACGCAAAATCCGGGAACATAACACCGGTATGACGGAAACTAGGACGGCAAGAGTGGAACAAAACACCAGGTATAAGGCCGAGTCTTCCACCCTTTACTAAGTATATAGATGCATTAAAATATAAGAGATATTGTGATATCCCAACATAATCCTGTCCACCATGGAGCAATCTTCAACTTCACCTGCAACTAACAACGCTATAAGAGGGGCTGAGCAAAAGCGGTAACACAGCCAAACAATGGTTTGATAGGAGCTACGGTTATTTAGTTATGAAATAAATCATTTTAGCATGGCATTTAGCAAATTAATTTAAACAGGAAGTTAAACATTTTAAACAGGGATGAATGATGCATATTATGAAACTAGATAAAATTCTAAGCATTTTACATATACAGTTTGATTAATTTGGATGCATACATATTTGGTTATTAACAAAACAAAACAGGGGCTTTTTCTGAAATTATGCAAAAGAAAATAAAACAACAGGGGAACACGGGCTGAGCCAGCCACTGTCAATGACGAGAGGGCTCGGCGTGCTGAGGTGGCAGGAGTGTGGGTGTGGACGGGAGGCTGTGTGGGCAGAGAGGATGACGAGTGGGGTCTACTGTCATAGAAACCAAAATAGCAAAAATTGGGCATTAGCCAGATGGAGATTCGAACCCGGGTCTGTTGGGTAAGCCAGAGAGGGTTGAGCCAATGGGCTAGACTCTGATAGTTTGACAGAATGTGCGGCCGAGCTGATTTTAACCAGATCAAGGCCTGGCTTGGCTTCTTCTACGGAGACAAAGGAGATGGCGTCGTCGCCGGCGATCAACGGCGGCACAGCAGGGCTCCATAGGCGGCAGCGGGCGTGCGGGAACAACATGCGTGCGCGGGAGCAAACGGCTGCTGCTTGTCGGTGTCGTGTGCGTGCGTGCGCTCGGGCACGAGCAGGAGCTTGACTCGGTCACATCGAGGCATGGGGCTAGCGGTGCTGGTTGAAGCGACGACGCGGGCGGGCAGCACAGACGTGGGGCACGAGCTGTGTTGTGGGCGTGCACAAGAATGGATAGGTCGTGCAGAAGGCTCGGGTGTGCGGGATCTCGAGGACGAGCTCATGCTCGCTTCGGGCCCGGCGGCTGCAGAGATATGCAAGACGACGAGCGAGGCTTCAGGTGTGCGTGTGCAAAGAAACAGAGGAGGCAGAGCTACCTCGCAGGACATGCTTCCCGGCGTGCTCGAGATGCAAGGGGTGCGGCTTGGAGGGGGGCTTCGGCTCACGCAGGCGGAGGTTGCGGGGCGCTCAAGCTCTAGCGTTGCTCGGCTCGGGGTCCCGACATGGCGCGGCTTGCGGGAGACCTATGGCGACAGAATTCAACCGGAGAGAGAGTTGGGGAGGAGCGGGGCTTCACCGTGGGGGGCTGCTGGAGTCGTACGAGGTCGACGACGGTCGGAGGATGCGCTGGCCGCTGGTGTTCATGATGTAGAGGAGGTAGAGGAAGAAGACAAAGACGTGGAGGACAGCGTGGGAGGCGATCCAGTCCAGCCACCCATCAGAATCGGTCGGGGACGGAGACGGGGACGAAGTCGGGGACGCGTGCGTCGCTCCCCGAGGAAGAAGAAGACGGCGACGAGCTTGATCGCGCCAGAGTAGAGCTTGGGCATGGCGTTGGCGACGGCTATGGCGTGGAGTGGCTTACCTTGCGGCGGCAAGACGAGGAGGAGGGAGTAATGGAAAGAGAAGTGACCCTAGGGCACCGGCGCATGATTTATAGGAGGTAGGGAGCTGTCCCGGCCGTCAAATCAAGCCGACTGCCGACATGGAGGTGCTAGATGTGCGCCGTACAGGAGGAGGACGAAGCTGCTGTGCAGATGGGCTGGCTGTGCGATGTGGGCTGCAGTGAATAGGTGATAGGCGGGCTGCGCTGGGCTTGAACAGGAGGAGGAGGCCCAAGTGCGCTGCTGGAAGGCCCCTGCTCTTTTCTTTCTTTTCTTCAAACAGAAAAATAGAGAAAATAAATACACAGGGGTAATGGGGAGGTGTGGGACTGAGATAAGAATATCTTTGGACTCCTGGATTTATGTAGTCTTTGAATAAATTGCTTGGGCTTTTTTTATAGATGGAAAAATATATCAAGTATGAATTTACTTCACACTTGCTTCATTTTTGAACCTAACCCAAAACAACTCCCAAAAGGATGAAACTTGATAGAGAGGTATAAGGCATGGTGCATGATTTATTGGCAAAGATTGAACATTAATGGAGAAGGGAGAAATGGAACTTGCATAGAGGAGTAAAAGAAGAGGAAGGAGAAGGTGATGGTGCATGGCTTGGTTTGAGAGAGATAGCAGAGGGGTGATGCACACACATCAATTAGAGCAACACACAACATACATAAAGGGCAATGCACAAGATGAACATGGCAACAACATGATGATTACCAAAAGGTATATGACTAGCATGCAAAATGACAAGAGGCAATGCAATATAACAATGATGAGCATGGCATATGCAACAAATAAAGGAACAAAGCAAAACAAGATGACAAGGCAAAGTGCAACACGCAAGCAAATGACATGGAAACAACGACGAATAGCTGGAAGACACCTGACACATCGGATCCGGGGTGTTACACGTAGGCACTAGAAGGACGAATCCTTAGCAGCCTGCAGAGGGTGTCGATGCCAGCAGGTTACGCTGCCGCTCTTGGCACAGTCACCTGAATTGTCGAGCGGACTCGAAGCAGGACAGGAGCGCTGTTGATTACGGCAAGGTACCCCACCGTTCTTAGCAGAGCGCAGCACCTGAACTGTTGAGCAGACTCAAAACAGAACAGGGGCATTGCCAATCGCGGGAGGGTTCCTTTTGCATGCAGGTTCTCCATACAAGGACTGAAACAATTGAGGGGGATAACCTTATAAAAAGGAAGAATTACTCAAAGTTTAGTTGACTTAGCTTTTTGTTACTGCGTGGATCATCGTCGCAGCCGTAGACGCCACTGCTCGCCTGACCCTTCGCATCGGGGTGGCGCGAACGGCCTCGATCGAGCCAGCCGCTGTGGTCGCCTTCTTCTCCGGAGCCATGGCGACGAAGGAACTACTGTACTAACTATGGACCAGATTCTCACAGCTAACACCCCCTACCTGACGCGCCAAAGATGTTGGGGAAACCGATCACCTATGGGGTCACAAGGATCCCTTCTATGTTCGGCGGGGGGTTAGTTGCGTGAAGAGCAGGTCGAGCCGTTAGCACACAGGGGATTTTTATCCAGGTTCAGGCTGCGAAGATGCATAATACCCTAGTCCTGCTTGTCTGGTTATATGTATGTTCGTGAGCTTTTGAACTAGCTATGGTGCATGCTTTGTCCAAAATTCCGAATCCTCTCTCTGTATGCCTTGGGCCTCCTTTTATATGCAAAGGGGTTGCCATAGTGGCACACAGGAGGTGGCAAGCTACAGTTGTATGAGCTTATCGCCCGATCAACGTAGGACAAGCGCATTTAATGTGTTGCCTACATGCCCTCTCGCTTTATTGGGGACGAAAACAGAAGCCATCCCATCCTTCGCTACTCCTCCTCGCCTTGCCACGCGTCTGGGTCGACGAGGCATGCAGCGCCACGCTGGCCAACCAGCTGTTGTGTTGCCGAAATGGTAAGCTTCCACGAAGATCTGCATGCCGCCATGTAGGTGTTGGGTTTCGTCGTAATTTCAAAAATTTTCCTACGCACACGCAGGATCATGTGATGCATAGCAACGAGGGGAAGAGTATTGTCTACGTACCCTACGCAGACCGACTGCGGAAGCGATGACACGACGTAGAGGAAGTAGTCGTACGTCTTCACGATCCAACCGATCAAGCACCGAAACTACGGCACCTCCGAGTTCGAGCACACGTTCAGCTCGATGACGATCCCCGGACTCCAATCCAGCAAAGTGTCGGGGAAGAGTTCCCTCAGCACGATGGCGTGGTGACGATCTTGATGAACTACAGCAGCAGGGCTTCGCCTAAACTCCGCTACAGTATTATCGAGGAATATGGTGGCAGGGGGCACCGCACACGGCTAAGGAATCGATCACGTGGATCAACTTGTGTCAACTTGTGTGTTTAGAGGTGCCCCTGCCTCCGTATATAAAGGAGCCAAGGGGAGAGGAGGCGCCGGCCAGGAGGAGGTGGCGCAGGAGGAGTCCTACTCCTACCGGGAGTAGGACTCCCCTCCAATCCTATTCCAACTAGGATTCCCAAGGGGGAAAGAGGGAGAGGGGTGGCCGGCCACCTCTCCTAGTCCTAATAGGACTAGGGGAAGGGGGGAGGCGCGCAGCCCCCTTGGGTTGCCCCTTTCTCCTTTCCACTAAGGCCCATGATGGCCCATATGGCTCCCGGGGGTTCCGGTAACCTCCCGGTAACCCGGTAAAATCCTGATTTCACCCGGAACACTTCCGATGTCCAAACATAGGCTTCCAATATATCAATCTTTACGTCTCGACCATTTCGAGACTCCTCGTCATGTCCGTGATCACATCCGGGACTCCGAACAACCTTCGGTACATCAAAATGCATAAACTCATAATATAACTATCATCGTAACCTTAAGCGTGCGGACCCTACGGGTTCGAGAACAATGTAGACATGACCGAGACACATCTCCGGTCAATAACCAATAGCGGGACCTGGATGCCCATATTGGCTCCTACATATTCTACGAAGATCTTTATCGGTCAGACCGCATAACAACATACGTTGTTCCCTTTGTCATCGGTATGTTACTTGCCCGAGATTCGATCGTCGGTATCCAATACCTAGTTCAATCTCGTTACCGGCAAGTCTCTTTACTCGTTCCGTAATACATCATCTCACAACTAACATATTTAGTTGTAATGCTTGCAAGGCTTATGTGATGTGTATTACCGAGAGGGCCCAGAGATACCTCTCCAACAATCGGAGTGACAAATCCTAATCTCGAAATACGCCAACCCAACATCGACCATTGGAGACACCTGTAGTACTCCTTTATAATCACCCAGTTACGTTGTGACGTTTGGTAGTACCCAAAGTGTTCCTCCGGTAAACGGGAGTTGCATAATCTCATAGTCATAGGAACATGTATAAGTCATGAAGAAAGCAATAGCAACACACTAAACGATGGGGTGCTAAGCTAATGGAATGGGTCATGTCAATCAGATCATTCTACTAATGATGTGACCTCGTTAATCAAATAACAACTCATTGTTCATGGTTAGGAAACATAACCATCTTTGATTAACGAGCTAGTCAAGTAGAGGCATACTAGTGACACTCTGTTTGTCTATGTATTCACACATGTATTATGTTTCCGGTAAATACAATTCTAGCATGAATAATAAACATTTATCATGATTATGAGGAAATAAATAATAACTTTATTATTGCCTCTAGGGCATATTTCCTTCAGTCTCCCACTTGCACTAGAGTCAATAATCTAGATTACACTGTAATGATTCTAACACCCATGGAGCTTTGGTGCTGATCATGTTTTGCTCGTGGAAGAGGCTTAGTCAACGGGTCTGCAACATTCAGATCCGTATGTATCTTGCAAATCTCTATGTCTCCCACCTGGACTAGATCCCGGATGGAGTTGAAGCGTCTCTTGATGTGTTTGGTCCTTTTGTGAAATCTGGATTCCTTTGCCAAGGCAATTGCACCAGTATTGTCACAAAAGATTTTCATTGGACCCGATGCACTAGGTATGACACCTAGATCGGATATGAACTCCTTCATCCAGACTCCTTCATTTGCTGCTTCCGAAGCAGCTATGTATTCCGCTTCACATGTAGATCCCGCTACGATGCTTTGTTTAGAACTGCACCAACTGACAGCTCCACCGTTTAATGTAAACACGTATCCGGTTTGCGATTTAGAATCATCCGGATCAGTGTCAAAGCTTGCATCAACGTAACCTTTTACGATGAGCTCTTTGTCACTTCCATATACGAGAAACATATCCTTAGTCCTTTTCAGGTATTTCAGGATGTTTTTGACCGCTGTCCAGTGATCCATTCCTGGATTACTTTGGTACCTCCCTGCTAAACTTATAGCAAGGCACACATCAGGTCTGGTACACAGCATTGCATACATGATAGAGCCTATGGCTGATGCATAGGGAACATCTTTCATATTCTCTCTTTCTTCTGCAGTGGTCGGGCATTGAGTCTTACTCAATTTCACACCTTGTAACACAGGCAAGAACCCTTTCTTTGCTTGATCCATTTTGAACTTCTTCAAAATTTTGTCAAGGTATGTGCTTTGTGAAAGTCCAATTAAGCGTCTTGATCTATCTCTATAGATCTTAATGCCTAATATGTAAGCAGCTTCACCGAGGTCTTTCATTGAAAAACTTTTATTCAAGTATCCCTTTATGCTATCCAGAAATTCTATATCATTTCCAGAGATACCTCTCCGACAATCGGAGTGACAAATCCTAATCTCGAAATACGCCAACCCAACATCGACCATTGGAGACACCTGTAGTACTCCTTTATAATCACCCAGTTACGTTGTGACGTTTGGTAGTACCCAAAGTGTTCCTCCGGTAAACGGGAGTTGCATAATCTCATAGTCATAGGAACATGTATAAGTCATGAAGAAAGCAATAGCAACATACTAAACGATCGGGTGCTAAGCTAATGGAATGGGTCATGTCAATCAGATCATTCTACTAATGATGTGACCTCGTTAATCAAATAACAACTCATTGTTCATGGTTAGGAAACATAACCATCTTTGATTAACGAGCTAGTCAAGTAGAGGCATACTAGTGACACTCTGTTTGTCTATGTATTCACACATGTATTATGTTTCCGGTAAATACAATTCTAGCATGAATAATAAACATTTATCATGATTATAAGGAAATAAATAATAACTTTATTATTGCCTCTAGTGCATATTTCCTTCAGTCTCCCACTTGCACTAGAGTCAATAATCTAGATTACACTGTAATGATTCTAACACCCATGGAGCCTTGGTGCTGATCATGTTTTGCTCGTGGAAGAGGCTTAGTCAACGGGTCTGCAACATTCAGATCCGTATGTATCTTGCAAATCTCTATGTCTCCCACCTGGACTAGATCCCGGATGGAGTTGAAGCGTCTCTTGATGTGTTTGGTCCTTTTGTGAAATCTGGATTCCTTTGCTAAGGCAATTGCACCAGTATTGTCACAAAAGATTTTCATTGGACCCGATGCACTAGGTATGACACCTAGATCGGATATGAACTCCTTCATCCAGACTCCTTCATTTGCTGCTTCCAAAGCAGCTATGTATTCCGCTTCACATGTAGATCCCGCTACAACGCTTTGTTTAGAACTGCACCAACTGACAGCTCCACCGTTTAATGTAAACACGTATCCGGTTTGCGATTTCGAATCGTCCGGATCAGTGTCAAAGCTTGCATCAACGTAACCTTTTACGGTGAGCTCTTTGTCACCTCCATATACGAGAAACATATCCTTAGTCCTTTTCAGGTATTTCAGGATGTTCTTGACCGTTGTCCAGTGATCCATTCCTGGATTACTTTGGTACCTCCCTGCTAAACTTATAGCAAGGCACACATCAGGTCTGGTACACAGCATTGCATACATGATAGAGCCTATGGCAGATGCATAGGGAACATCTTTCATATTCTCTCTATCTTCTGCAGTGGTCGGGCATTGAGTCTTACTCAATTTCACACCTTGTAACACAGGCAAGAACCCTTTCTTAGCTTGATCCATTTTGAATTTCTTCAAAATTTTGTCAAGGTATGTGCTTTGTGAAAGTCCAATTAAGCGTCTTGATCTATCTCTATAGATCTTAATGCCTAATATGTAAGCAGCTTCACCGAGGTCTTTCATTGAAAAACTTTTATTCAAGTATCCCTTTATGCTATCCAGAAATTCTATATCATTTCCAATCAGTAATATGTCATCCACATATAATATCAGAAATGCTACAGAGCTCCCACTCACTTTCTTGTAAATACAGGCTTCTCCGAAAGTCTGTATAAAACCAAATGCTTTGATCACACTATCAAAACGTTTATTCCAACTCCGAGAGGCTTGCACCAGTCCATAAATGGATCGCTAGAGCTTGCACACTTTGTTAGCTCCCTTTGGATCGACAAAACCTTCTGGTTGCATCATATACAACTCTTCTTCCAGAAATCCATTCAGGAATGCAGTTTTGACATCCATCTGCCAAATTTCATAATCATAAAATGCGGCAATCGCTAACATGATTCGGACGGACTTAAGCATCGCTACGGGTGAGAAGGTCTCATCGTAGTCAATCCCTTGAACTTGTCGAAAACCTTTTGCGACAAGTCGAGCTTTGTAGACAGTAACATTACCATCAGCGTCAGTCTTCTTCTTAAAGATCCATTTATTCTCAATTGCTTGCCGATCATCGGGCAAGTCAACCAAAGTCCATACTTTGTTCTCATACATGGATCCCATCTCAGATTTCATGGCTTCAAGCCATTTTGCGGAATCTGGGCTCACCATCGCTTCATCATAGTTCGTAGGTTCATCATGATCTAGTAGCATGACTTCCAGAACAGAATTTCCGTACCACTCTGGCGCGGATCTTACTCTGGTTGATCTACGTGGTTCAGTAGTATCTTGATCTGAAGTTTCATGATCATTATCATTGGCTTCCTCACTAACCGGTGTAGGTGTCACTGAAACAGTTTTCTGTGATGAACTACTCTCCAGTAAGGGAGCAGGTACAGTTACCTCGTCAAGTTCTACTTTCCTCCCACTCACTTCTTTCGAGAGAAACTCCTTCTCTAGAAATGATCCATTCTTAGCAATGAATGTTTTGCCTTCGGATCTGTGATAGAAGGTGTACCCAACAGTTTCCTTTGGGTATCCTATGAATACACATTTCTCCGATTTGGGTTCGAGCTTATCAGGTTGAAGCTTTTTCACATAAGCATCGCAGCCCCAAACTTTAAGAAACGACAACTTTGGTTTCTTGCCAAACCATAGTTCATAAGGCGTCATCTCAACGGATTTTGATGGTGCCCTATTTAACGTGAATGCGGCCATCTCTAAAGCATAACCCCAAAATGATGGCGGTAAATCTGTAAGAGACATCATAGATCGCACCATATCTAGTAAAGTACGATTACGACGTTCGGACACACCATTGCGCTGTGGTGTTCCGGGTGGCGTGAGTTGTGAAACTATTCCACAGTTTTTCAAATGTACACCAAACTCGTAACTCAAATATTCTCCTCCACGATCAGATCGTAGAAACTTTATTTTCTTGTTACGATGATTTTCAACTTCACTCTGAAATTCTTTGAACTTTTCAAATGTTTCAGACTTATGCTTCATTAAGTAGATATATCCATATCTGCTCAAATCATCTGTGAAGGTGAGAAAATAACGATATCCGCCACGAGCCTCAATATTCATCGGACCACATACATCAGTATGTATGATTTCCAACAAATCTGTTGCTCTCTCCATAGTACCGGAGAACGGTGTTTTAGTCATCTTGCCCATGAGGCACGGTTCGCAAGTACCAAGTGATTCATAATCAAGTGGTTCCAAAAGTCCATTAGTATGGAGTTTCTTCATGCGTTTTACACCGATATGACCTAAACGACAGTGCCACAAATAAGTTGCACTTTCATTATCAACTCTGCATCTTTTGGTTTCAACATTATGAATATGTGTATTACTACTATCGAGATTTAGTAAGAATAGACCACTCTTCAAGGGTGCATGACCATAAAAGATATTACTCATATAAATAGAACAACCATTATTCTCTGATTTAAATGAATAACCGTCTCGCATTAAACAAGATCCAGATATAATGTTCATGCTCAACGCTGGCACCAAATAACAATTATTTAGGTCTAATATTAATCCCGAAGGTAGATGTACAGGTAGCGTGCCGACCGCGATCACATCGACTTTGGAACCGTTTCCCACGCGCATCGTCACCTCGTCCTTAGCCAATCTTCGCTTAATCCGTAGCCCCTGTTTCGAGTTGCAAATATTAGCAACAGAACCAGTATCAAATACCCAGGTGCTACTGCGAGCATTGGTAAGGTACACATCAATAACATGTATATCACATATACCTTTGTTCACCTTGCCATCCTTCTTATCCGCCAAATACTTGGGGCAGTTCCGCTTCCAGTGACCAGTCTGCTTGCAGTAGAAGCACTCAGTTTCAGGCTTAGGTCTAGACTTGGGTTTCTTCTCTTGAGCAGCAACTGGCTTGCTGTTCTTCTTGAAGTTCCCTTTCTTCTTTCCTTTGCCCTTTTTCTTGAAACTAGTGGTTTTGTTAACCATCAACACTTGATGCTCCTTTTTGATTTCTACCTCCGCAGCTTTCAGCATTGCGAAGAGCTCGGGAATAGTCTTGTTCATCCCTTGCATATTATAGTTCATCACGAAGCTCTTGTAGCTTGGTGGCAGTGATTGGAGAATTCTGTCAATGATGCAATCATCCGGAAGATTAACTCCCAATTGAATCAAGTGATTATTATACCCAGACATTTTGAGTATATGCTCACTGACAGAACTGTTCTCCTCCATCTTGCAGCTATAGAACTTATTGGAGACTTCATATCTCTCAATTCGGGCATTTGCTTGAAATATTAACTTCAACTCCTGGAACATCTCATATGCTCCATGACGTTCAAAACGTCGTTGAAGTCCCGATTCTAAGCCGTAAAGCATGGCACACTGAACTATCGAGTAGTCATCAGCTTTGCTCTGCCAGACGTTTATAACATCTGGTGTTGCTCCAGCAGCAGGCCTGGCACCCAGCGGTGCTTCCAGGACGTAATTCTTTTGTGCAGCAATGAGGATAATCCTCAAGTTACGGACCCAGTCCGTGTAATTGCTACCATCATCTTTCAACTTTGCTTTCTCAAGGAACGCATTAAAATTCAACGGAACAACAGCACGAGCCATCTATCTACAATCAACATAAACAAGCAAGATACTTTTAGGGACTAAGTTCATGATAAATTTTAAGTTCAATTAATCATATTACTAAAGAACTCCCACTTAGATAGACATCCCTCTAATCCTCTAAGTGATCACGTGATCCAAATCAACTAAACCATGTCCGATCATCACGTGAGATGGAGTAGTTTCATCGGTGAACATCATTATGTTGATCATATCTACTATATGATTCACGCTCGACCTTTCGGTCTCCGTGTTCCGAGGCCATATCTGCATATGCTAGGCTCGTCAAGTTTAACCTGAGTATTCTGCGTGCGCAACTGTTTTGCACCCGTTGTATTTGAACGTAGATCCTATCACACCCGATCATCACGTGGTGTCTCAGCACGAAGAACTTTCGCAACGGTGCATACTCAGGGAGAACACTTCTTGATAATTTAGTGAGAGATCATCTTATAATGCTACCGTCAATCAAAGCAAGATAAGATGCATAAAAAGATAAACATCACATGCAATCAATATAAGTGATATGATATGGTCATCATCATCTTGTGCTTGTGATCTCCATCTCCGAAGCACCGTCATGATCACCATCGTCACCGGCGCGACACCTTGATCTCCATCGTAGCATCGTTGTCGTCTCGCCAATCTTATGCTTCCACGACTATCACTACCGTTTAGTAATAAAGTAAAGCATTACATCGCGATTGCATTGCATACAATAAAGCGACAACCATATGGCTCCTGCCAGTTGCCGATAACTCGGTTACAAAACATGATCATCTCATACAAAATTCAGCATCATGCTTTGACCATATCACATCACAACATGCCCTGCAAAAACAAGTTAGACGTCCTCTACTTTGTTGTTGCTTGTTTTACGTGGCTGCTACGGGCTTAAGTAAGAACCAATCTCACCTACGCATCAAAACCACAACGATAGTTTGTCAAATAGACTCCGTTTTAACCTTCGCAAGGACCGGGCGTAGCCATACTTGGTTCAACTAAAGTTGGAGAGGCAGTCGCCCGCAAGCCATCTCTGTGCAAAGCACGTCGAGGGAACCGGTCTCGCGTAAGCGTACGCGTAAGGTTGGTCCGGGTCGTCTCGTCCAACAATACCGCCGAACCAAAGTATGACATGCTGGTAGGCAGTATGACTTGTATCGTCCACAACTTACTTGTGTTCTACTCGTGCATATAACATCAACATCAATAACCTAGGCTCGGATGCCACTGTTGGGTTTCGTCGTAATTTCAAAAAATTTCCTATGCACACGCAGGATCATGTGATGCATAGCAACGAGGGGAAGAGTATTGTCTACGTACCCTACGCAGACCGACTGCGGAAGCGATGACACGACGTAGAGGAAGTAGTCGTACGTCTTCACGATCCAACCGATCAAGCACCGAAACTGCGGCACCTCCGAGTTCGAGCACACGTTCAGCTCGATGACGATCCCCGGACTCCGATCCAGCAAAGTGTCGGGGAAGAGTTCCGTCAGCACGACGGCGTGGTGACGATCTTGATGAACTACAGCAGCAGGGCTTCGCCTAAACTCCGCTACAGTATTATCGAGGAATATGGTGGCAGGGGGCACCGCACACGGCTAAGGAATCGATCACGTGGATCAACTTGTGTCAACTTGTGTGTTTAGAGGTGCCCCTGCCTCCGTATATAAAGGAGCCAAGGGGAGAGGAGGCGCCGGCCAGGAGGAGGTGGCGCAGGAGGAGTCCTACTCCTACCGGGAGTAGGACTCCCCTCCAATCCTATTCCAACTAGGATTCCCAAGGGGGAAAGAGGGAGAGGGGTGGCCGGCCACCTCTCCTAGTCCTAATAGGACTAGGGGAAGGGGGGAGGCGCGCAGCCCCCTTGGGCTGCCCCTTTCTCCTTTCCACTAAGGCCCATGATGGCCCATATGGCTCCCGGGGGGTTCCGGTAACCTCCCGGTAACCCGGTAAAATCCCGATTTCACCCGGAACACTTCCGATGTCCAAACATAGGCTTCCAATATATCAATCTTTACGTCTCGACCATTTTGAGACTCCTCGTCATGTCCGTGATCACATCCGGGACTCCGAACAACCTTCGGTACATCAAAATGCATAAACTCATAATATAACTGTCATCGTAACCTTAAGCGTGCGGACCCTACGGGTTCGAGAACAATGTAGACATGACCGAGACACATCTCCGGTCATTAACCAATAGCGGGACCTGGATGCCCATATTGGCTCCTACATATTCTACGAAGATCTTTATCGGTCAGACCGCATAACAACATACGTTGTTCCCTTTGTCATCGGTATGTTACTTGCCCGAGATTCGATCGTCGGTATCCAATACCTAGTTCAATCTCGTTACCGGCAAGTCTCTTTACTCGTTCCGTAATACATCATCTCACAACTAACATATTTAGTTGTAATGCTTGCAAGGCTTATGTGATGTGTATTACCGAGAGGGCCCAGAGATACCTCTCCAACAATCGGAGTGACAAATCCTAATCTCGAAATACGCCAACCCAACATCGACCATTGGAGACACCTGTAGTACTCCTTTATAATCACCCAGTTACGTTGTGACGTTTGGTAGTACCCAAAGTGTTCCTCCGGTAAACGGGAGTTGCATAATCTCATAGTCATAGGAACATGTATAAGTCATGAAGAAAGCAATAGCAACACACTAAACGATGGGGTGCTAAGCTAATGGAATGGGTCATGTCAATCAGATCATTCTACTAATGATGTGACCTCGTTAATCAAATAACAACTCATTGTTCATGGTTAGGAAACATAACCATCTTTGATTAACGAGCTAGTCAAGTAGAGGCATACTAGTGACACTCTGTTTGTCTATGTATTCACACATGTATTATGTTTCCGGTAAATACAATTCTAGCATGAATAATAAGCATTTATCATGATTATAAGGAAATAAATAATAACTTTATTATTGCCTCTAGGGCATATTTCCTTCAGTAGGCGCCTGCTTAGTTGGCACGCCTATCGTCGCATTAGAGTAGTGAGGTGGTGAAACCTTGCTGGGCGCGGGTCTAGCCACGGCCCAGCGATCGTCCCTGGCAAGGCTTGTCGGGGGCCTTGGAGTCGTCCCCGGCAAGGGTCTTGCCGGGGGTCTTTGTCTTCTAGTCCCACGCGGATCTGTGGGTCGTCAATCCTTGTGAGGATTTGCATGCTATCGAGCATGCACTCTCCAGATCTTGGTCTTAACGTTGTCGATGGAGTCAGAGCTCTTAGCCCCAAGGGTGATGGACTTGCTGGTGTTGGTGTAGGTTACCCCGGCAAGGCCCTTACCGGGGGCGGTCCAGCTTGCCCCTTGCCCCTCGTGCTTAGAGTGCCTGTTTTGGTAGTCTTTAGGCTTAGCCTTCCTCTGCCTCGCCAGGCCCTGCCACAGGTGTAGCTGTGACTGCTCGTGCACTAGAAAGGGGTACAAAAGTACACATACTTTTGTACACCGACAAAACTGATCCAAGTACCGAACGTACGGCACCTCCGTGTTCAGCACACGTTCAGCACGATGATGTCCCTCGAGCTCTTGATCCAATTGAGGACGAGGGAGAGTTCCATCAGCACAACGGCGTGGTGACGGTGTTGATGATGTTACTGGCGCAGGGCTTCGCCTTAGCATGATGACGATATGACCGAGGTGTTAAACTGTGGAGGGGGGCACCGCACACGGCTAAGAGAACAAATGTTGTGTTTTGGGGTCCCCCCTTGTCCCCGTATATAAAGGAGGGAGGAGGAGGAGGCCGGCCTAGGAGGGGTGTCGTGGTTCTAAGTCTGACAGTAGAGTGGGGGGTAGGTATGGAGAGGCAAGGTCCTAGCTATGGAGAGGTTGTAACACAAGAGATGTACGAGTTCAGGCCCTTCTCGGAGGAAGTAAAAGCCCTACGTCTCGGAGCCCGGAGGCGGTCAAGTGGATTATGTGTATATGAATTACAGGATGCCGAACCTTTCTGCCTGTGGAGGGGGGTGGCTTATATAGAGTGCGCCAGGACCCCAGCCAGCCCACGCAATGAAGGGTTTAAGGTGTATTTAGTCCGGGGCGTTACTGGTAACGTCCCACATAAAGTGTCTTAACTATCATAAAGTCTACTTAACTACAGGCCGTTGCAGTGCAGAGTGCCTTTTGACCTCCTGGTAGTCGAGTGAGTCTTCATGGTCGAGTCCTTCAAGTCAGTCGAGTGAATCCCTCATTGGTCGACTGGAAGGTGACCTCTTCTAAGGGTGTCCTTGGGCAGGGTACTTAGATCAGGTCTGTGACCCTACCCTAGGTATATGACTCCATCATTAGCCCCCGAATGGATTGAGGCTTTGAGTGACGGAGGAGTTGATGCTATTTCCGATTAACCTTTGCACACTGGTCGTGCGTTGTTCTGAACCAGAGAATCTCTTCGTTGATAGTGAGCAACTTGTCTTCAGTCGACTCGATCCATTCTTTTCTTTCGTCGAGTGATCTTTCGGGCTTCGTCGATTTCCGAGCGACGGATCGCAGGAAATCCCGCGCCTGACAGACTGATCTGCCGTTCGCGGATTCCGCGGGATGCGAAATTTGGGGAAACGCGCGAAGCGGAGCGGACCGCGGCGTTCGGATGGGACGGGGCATAGACGCCTCGATCCCCGCGCCGCTTTCTTTGCCACGTATCCCGCCCGCGTAACAGTTCCAGGATATGATTAGATCTGCCGGGTCCACCTGTCATCCACTCGGAAGGGATCTTATAAATGCGCCCGGCGAGGGTTTTTTGAACAGTGCCTCAGCATTCTCTCTCTCTGCCTCCTTCGTCTCCGCCCAACGTGCTCGCTCTCGCCTCCGCACCACTTCTCCTCACGTGCCCCGCCCGAAGCCATGGTCAAGGAGAAGACGATGGCGCTGGAGCGCGCGAAGAAGGCATCGGCGATGGAGAAGGCGAAGGGGAGATCCACCAGCCGCGGTGGGTCTTCGTCCAGATCCCGCCTGCCGAAAGGCTGGGTCCAGGGAGATTGGATCCAGTCGACCATCACGGAGAAGGATCTCCTCGACATGGCCAACGAGGGCCTGATCCCCCATGGAGCTGCGAGGCTTCCGGGGAAAGAGTGGCAGCCCCAGCCGGAAGAGGGTGAGTGTGTGCTTCTGCCTACCCATGTCGACCGCGGATTCTCTTTGCCGCCGAGCATTTTCTTCCGTGGTTTCTTGAACTTTTTTGGAGCGCAACTCCACCACTTCACCCCGAATTCTATCGCCTATCTTGCCGCGTTTGTGTCCATGTGCGAGAGTTTTCTGGGCTGTCGACCGCACTGGGGCTTGTTCAAGCACATATTCACATGTCGCTCTCAAACTGTGAAGAAGGCGAGTCCAGGCGACGAAAGAACCCGAGTGGTCCAAATGTGTGGAGGTCTAGGGATCCAGGTGAGAAACAAGAGCACCTTCCCAGCCATGACATTTCCCGAGTCAGTCAGAGGCTGGCAGTCGACCTGGTTCTACTGCCAGGATGAGTCGACACCGGGGCAGTCGAGTGGGCTCCCTCCATTTACCATGGACCGAGTGAACAAGCCCTCCTCCCTGAAGCTGATTCCGGAGGAGAAAGCTGACGTGAAGATGTTGATGGAGCGCGTAGTTCAGTTGGTTCGGGAGGGAGTGACGGGCATGGATCTCCTGGAAGTTTTCCTTAGGCGCCGAATCCAGCCTCTTCAGTTCCGGAGCCACTGCATGTGGTTGTATTGTGGGACTGAGGATGTGACTCGGGTCAATCCAGAAGCAGTCGACGATGCCACTCTAGAAAGGTGGATGGCCGCTGTTACTGGGAACAAGGACAACCCTCACGGGGCCAGAAGGATTCCTCCACTCGACTGCCACAGTGATCCAAACAAGGCATGTCTGCCCCACTTCCCGTTGTATTCTCATCATATTTTATTTCTGCTTTCTCTGCTGATCGGTCGACTGATCTTTGTCTTGTTGTCCCTCAGACCCTCACTGAACTGTACTCGATGCCCAACGGAGCGCAGGCTCCGACTGAGGAGGGAGAAGCGAGCGGGGGCGAGAGCCAGGAGGAGGAGTGGGACTCGGACGCCGCCGAGGCCGATGATGATGACGATGACGATGATGATGATGACGATGAGGACGGGGAAGAGGAGGAGGAGGAGGAGGTCGCACCACCGCGCTCGGAAAGGCGGTCGAAACTTGTCCATGACCCTGCGACTGAACGCGGCGAGGGGGTCGCGACTGTTACTCAGTCGACCAAGCGCCCCCGGACCACCTCTCCGGCGCCGACTGAAAAGGCGCCGAAGCAGCCCAGGGCGGCCCCGTCGAAGCCGACCAAGCACCTGCCGAAGATGAAGGTGTCCATCCCCACCATATCAGGGTAATCATATTGCTTACGTCTTCTTGTTTTGTGTGAACTTTATCTCTGGTTGGCGCTGGAGTTAGTCGACTGACTCTTTGGAGTTGCAGTGCTGCTACTTCTGAGACCTCAGCCCGGGCTGACGACCATGCGATGGAGGACGCAGCAACCTCAAAACCTGGTATTATACTCTTAACACCGTTTCTAGTCGACTGACTCATGATCTCTAATTCTGATTCTTTTCTGTAGCTCCATCCAATGTTGTTATCACTCTCCCTGATGATGATGAAGACGAGGAACCACTAAAGCACATAATGAGAAGGAAAGCGTCTGCCAGCAGGGTGCCCCAGGATGTGACGGTGCCTGAGACTCTGGTCGCGGAGGAGGAGAACACCACTCGACACACTTTGTCCTTCGCAGATCCGCTGACGAGTGCTCCGCAGCCCTCCCTCTTCACGACGCACCACGTCCCAGAGGACCAAGCTGGCGCCGCGAAGGAGGCGATACGCCAGGCAGGGATCATGATGGAGCAGTTGAAGACCATCCGGGATGCGAGCCAGGCAGCTTACGACGCCAGTTCCGCCCTTCAAAGGAATGTTCAGGTCAGTCGACCACCACTTGTTCTGTTAGGATATGCTATCAAAAAACTTTTCTTTCCAGAATTTATAGTAGTCACCCACTGGGTGTGTCGATTTAAACTCCGTGTTAGCAGGGGCACGCTGAGTGCACCCGCTGGGTGTAGTCCCCAAGGCTAAGGTCAACTACTGGCAGTCGGCCTTAGGCTTTATAATTTCAGTCTCTCCGTCATTCGACTACGGCGAATGGATTTCGCAAACCGGTGGGGGCACGCTGAGTGCACCCACTGGGTGTAGTCCCCGAGACTGTGGTCGACTGCTGGCAGTCGGTTACAGTCTTAAAGAATACATCTTGTTTTTTTTTTGAGGTCGACTGGTTGACTCTGTCTTCAAATAGGATTAGTGGGGGCACGCTGAGTGCACCCACTGGGTGTAGTCCCCAAGGCTAAGGTCGACTGCGGGCAGTCGGCCTTAGGCTTTATAATTTCAGTCTTTCCGTCATTCGACTAAGGCGACTGGATTTCACAAACCGGTCGACTGGTCGACTCTGTCTTCGACTGGTCGATTAGTGGGGGCACGCTGAGTGCACCCACTGGGTGTAGTCCCCGAGACTATGGTCGAATGCTCGTATTCGGCTGTAGTCTTAGAAACGCATGATTTTTCCTTTTTCACTCGGAAGTGAATTATATTTGACATTTTAGTCGATTGGTTCTTCGCAGAACTCTTGTGATCTTGTGGCTCGCTACTCTGAGCTGGAAAACAAGCACATTCAGCTCGAGCTGAATTTGAAGCTGGTTCAGGAGAATCTGACGAAGGCAAAGGAGGAGATCGAAGGTATGTTTGGTGAGACCTTGACGACTGCTTTTTCCCTTTATTTGTTTCAAAATCTGATCTTGCTGTAACTTGCAGGTAAGGTGAGGGAGGCCGAACGGAAGAAGGACCTTGAACTAGCTGAGAAGATCAAGCTTGTTGACAAGAAGTTAGCTTCAGTCGCCAAGCTTGAGCAAGAAAATGCCAATCTGAAAGCTGCTCTTGGGAAGAAAAAAGATCTGGAGGCCTTCCTGAATGGTCTTGCCAAGAAGCTGTTTCTTATGCTTGAAGGTAAATCTCTATGTCATTTCCAACCGTGGTTTTTCCATTCGACCATCGCCTTGACTCGGTGATCGTCCTTGCAGAATTTTGTCAAAACATTGAAGAAGAAACTAGCCGGCTGGAACCAAACCTTGACCCCGTCAATTCTCCGATGGATGACGAAGTTGCCATGAATGTTTTCCGACTGGAGTCCCGTGTTGCAGCTGTCGTGGACTATCTTGCAAGGCTAAAGGTCGCCACATCTCGCATCGACTCGACGCTCTGGCCCGGGGAGACACTTCAAAACGACCTCGAGTCGCTGATGGCTCGCTTGAACACGATCCCTGGTCAAGTGCAGGAGTGGAAAAAGTCCTCGGCTCGGTGCGGTGCAGATGTTGCTCTGTGTCTGGCCCGAGTCCACTGCAAAGATGCGCGAGAGGACAAGCTGGCGGCCCTCCGGGTGGCCAACACCAAGAAACACGACTTCGGGTCCTTTATGGAAACTTTCCTTGCGGCTGCCACTCGGATCGCAGATGGAATTGATCTTGATGAGTTTGTTGCACCTTCCAGCCCTCCACAGGAGGGGTAAAAAAGTTCTTCTAAACTCGATGCTTTAAATTTGCCTCGGTATGCCGAGTGGAGTTGTAACCGATAAACCTTAACGGGCTTAGCGCCTGAGCACTTTCGGTTCCTTTAGGTATCGATCCGAACTTGAATTTGGTGTTTGAATATGATTGCTTTTGGCTCGAAATGTCTTTTGCAGGTTCAAAGCGGGGCGCTTACTGCAATCGACTTATTCCTTAGTCCACTTAGGCGAGCGCTGGGCTGCAGCTAAGCCCCCGAGTGAGAGGTTTGCTCTTCACTCGGTAGGAATTTTGATAACTTAGGCGAGTACTTGGACTGCAGCTAAGCCCCCGAGTGAGAGGTTTGCTCTTCACTCGGTAGGATTTTTGATAACTTAGGCAAGCGCTGGGCTGCAGCTAAGCCCCCGAGTGAGAGGTTTGCTCTTCACTCGGTAGGATTTTTGACAACTTAGGCGAGCACTGGGCTGCAGCTAAGCCCCCGAGTGAGAGGTTTGCTCTTCACTCGGTAGGATTTTAACAACTTAGGCGAGCACTGGGCTGCAGCTAAGCCCCCGAGTGAGAGGTTTGCTCTTCACTCGGTAGGATTTCTATATCTTAGGCGAGCACTGGGCTGCAGCTAAGCCCCCGAGTGGAAGTCTGGCTTACCACTCGGTAGGATTTTATTTACTCTTAGGCGAAACGGATTCGCAGCTAAGCCTCCGAGTGGGAGTCTGACTCACCACTCGGTAGGATTTTATTTACTCTTAGGCGAAACGGATTCGCAGCTAAGCCTCCGAGTGGGAGTCTGACTCACCACTCGGAGGATTTTTACAAACTTAGGCGAAACGGATTCGCGGCTAAGTCACCCACTGAGGGGAAATTTTATTGGACAAAATAAAAAGTGACAAAAATTATGGAGGAACTATGACACTATTATTTTGAGGTCCATGGACTACAGAAGTACTTTATTGCAACTCATCCGAGTGATTAAATTTAAGTGTAAAATGGGCGGAGTAGTTCCGCGTTCCAAGCTCGGGGCTCGTCGATATTATGCTCGACGTTGTAAAGACGGTACACCCCGTTGTGGAGAACTTTGGTGACGATGAAGGGTCCTTCCCAAGAAGGAGCAAGCTTGTGTTGTTTCTTCTGATCCACTCGGAGAACTAAATCTCCTTCCTGGAAGGCTCGACCCCTCACATTTCTAGCGTGGAAACGACGCAAATCTTGTTGGTAGATGGTCGACCGGATCAGAGCCATCTCCCTTTCTTCCTCTAAAAGGTCGACTGCGTCCTGCCGCGCTTGTTCAGCTTCTGCTTCGTTGTAGATTTCAACTCGAGGAGCATTGTGGAGAAGATCACTCGGCAAGACTGCTTCGGCTCCGTAGACCAAGAAGAATGGGGTTCTTCCGGTCGACCGATTAGGTGTGGTCCGCAGTCCCCAAAGCACCGAGGGAAGTTCGTCGACCCAAGCTCCAGCTGCATGCTTGAGATCACGCATTAGTCGAGGTTTCAATCCCTTGAGAATCAGGCCATTGGCTCGCTCTGCTTGTCCATTCGACTGCGGATGAGCGACTGAAGCGTAGTCGACTCGCGTGCCTTGAGAATTACAGAAATCTCTGAATTCCTCCGAGTCAAAGTTCGACCCATTATCCGTAATGATGCTGTGCGGGACTCCATATCTGAATATTAGTTCCCTGATGAAGCTAACAGCAGCACCGGCGTCAAGGCTCTTGATTGGTTTAGCCTCAATCCACTTGATGAATTTGTCGACTGCCACCAGTACATGCGTGAAGCCACTTCGCCCTGTTCTCAAAGGACCGACCATGTCCAACCCCCATACTGCGAAAGGCCAGATGAGTGGGATGGTCTTCAGAGCCGATGCAGGCTTGTGCGACATATTCGAGTAGAACTGACATCCCTTGCACTTATCCACTATTTCCTTTGCCATCTCATTTGCCTTTGGCCAGTAAAATCCGGCTCGGTATGCTTTGGCCACGATGGTCCGAGAGGACGCATGATGACCACAGGTTCCCGAGTGGATATCATTGAGGATGATTCGACCTTCTTCTGGTGTTATGCACTTATGACCAACTCCAGTCGCGCTTTCTCTGTATAATTGTCCTTTGATTACGGTAAAGGCCTTAGATCGACGGACGATCTGTCGAGCCTCTTCCTCATCCTCCGGGAGCTCTTTTCTCAGGATATACGCGATATATGGAACTGTCTAGTCGGGAATGACCACCAAGACCTCCATGACCAAGTCGACCACTGCTGGGACTTCAACCTCAGTCGGATCTGTGGCACTCTTGGGCTGTGGAGCTTCTTCGGTGAAAGGATCTTCTTTGACTGACGGAGTGTGTATATGCTCCAAGAACACACCACTCGGAATGGCTTCTCTCTTGGAACCTATCTTTGCTAGATCATCAGCTGCTTGATTTTTCAGTCGGGGTATATGATGGAGCTCCAACCCCTCGAACTTCTTTTCCAGCTTCCTCACTGCACTGCAGTATCCAGTCATGGCTGGGCTTCTCACGTCCCACTCCTTCATCACTTGGTTGACCACTAAATCCGAGTCGCCATAGACCATCAGGCGACGGACGCCGAGTGAAATGGCCATGCACAATCCGTATAAGAGGGCCTCATATTCTGCCTCATTGTTGGAGGAATCAAAGTGAATCTGGAGCACATATCTGAGCTTATCTCCTCTGGGGGAAACCAGGACAACCCCAGCTCCGGAACCATTCAACATCTTAGAGCCATCAAAGAACATGGTCCAATGCTCCGAGTGAACTTCAGTCGGCTGCTGCTGTTCAATCCACTCGGCGAGGAAATCTGCTATTGCCTGGGACTTAATGGCTTTCTTTGCCTCAAACTTGATATCATGGGGAAGAAGTTCATTCGCCCATTTAGCCACTCGACCAGTTACATCTCTGTTGTGCAAAATCTCTGATAGTGGAGCGTCGCTGACGACTGTGATGGAATGATCAGAGAAATAATGAGCAACCTTCTTTGTGGTCATGTATATTCCATACACAAGCTTCTGATAATGAGGATATCTCTGCTTGGATGGAGTCAAGACTTCAGACAAATAATACACTGGGCGCTGAACTTTGAGAGCTTTTCCTTCTTCTTCCCGCTCGACCGTAAGCACAGTACTGACGACTTGTCCTGTGGCTGCGATATAGAGCAGCAGAGGCTCTTTGCTGATTGGAGCAGCAAGCACCGGCTGGGTGGAGAGCAGAGCTTTTAGCTCGGCAAACGCTGCATCAGCTTCTGGAGTCCACTCGAACTTGTCTGCCTTCTTCATCAGTCGGTAAAGAGGCAATGCCTTTTCACCGAGTCGTGAGATGAATCGACTTAATGCGGCCAAGCATCCAGTAAGCTTCTGGACATCGTGCACTCGCACAGGGCGTTTCATTCGGAGAATAGTGCCGATCTTCTCTGGATTAGCGTCGATTCCTCGCTCGGAAACGAGAAAACCAAGTAACTTGCCACCAGGAACTCCAAATGTGCACTTTGATGGATTGAGCTTGATATCATACCTTCTGAGGTTGGCAAATGTTTCGGCGAGGTCAGCGAGCAGGTCGGAACCTTTTCGTGACTTGACGACGATATCATCCATATACGCTTCCACATTCCGACTGATTTGAGTGAGAAGACACTTCTGAATCATTCGCATAAATGTGGCTCCGGCATTCTTGAGGCCGAATGGCATGGTGATATAGCAGAAGCACCCGAATGGAGTGATGAAAGCTGTTTTTACCTCGTCGGGTCCGTACAGACGGATCTGGTGGTACCCGGAGTAGGCGTCTAGAAAAGACAGTCTCTCGCATCCCGCGGTCGAGTCAACAATTTGATCTATGCGAGGGAGAGGAAAATGATCTTTCAGGAAGGCCCGGTTGATGTGCTTGAAATCAATGCACATTTGGAGCGATTTGTCCTTCTTAGGAACCATGACAACATTAGCGAGCCACTCGGAGTGGTATATCTCTCGGATAAATCCTGCCGCCAACAGTCGAGCCACTTCCTCACCAATGGCTTTTCTCTTCTGGACGGCGGACCGCCGAAGATGCTCTTTGACTGGTTTTGCAAATGAGTCGACTCTTAGGCGATGCTCAGCCAGTCCCCTGGGAACACCTGGCATGTCAGCGGGCTTCCATGCAAAAATGTCCCAGTTCTCACGGAGGAACTGGATGAGCGTTTCTTCCTATTTCGGGTCGAGTGTTGTGGAGATGTGGGTCGGAGCTGCATCGGGGTCGGTCGGGTGAATGTGAACAGGCTTTGTCTCACCGGACGACTGAAATGCAGATTCTGTGGCGGGTTTCTTGGATCGCAACAAATCACTCGGATCTGCATTTTGCTTGTATTCTTCGAACTCGACCGCTGTCACCTGGGAATCGGCAATCTTTGAGCCCTCCTGAAAGCACTCTTCTGCCTTTTTCCGATCACCGGTGACAGTGATCACTCCTTTGGGGCCGGGCATCTTCAATTTGAGGTACACGTAACATGGTCGAGCCATGAACCGTGCATAAGCTGGTCTCCCCAAAATGGCATGATATGCACTCTGAAAATCCACGACCTCAAACGTCAACTTCTCTTTGCGAAAATGTTTCGAATCACCAAACACCACGTCTAGAGCTATTTGGCCGAGTGACTCGGCTTTCTTCCCTGGTATGAATCCATGAAAGCTCATGTTACTGGTGCTTAGTCGGGACATCGGAATGCCCATTCCTTTCAGCGTGTTTGCATACAACAAATTCAGCCCACTACCACCGTCCATCAGCACTTTTGTCAGTCGAGTGCCTTCGACAACTGGATCGACCACCAAAGCTTGCCTCCCAGGGGTGGCAATATGAGTCGGGTGATCAGATTGGTCGAATGTGATGGGTGTTTGGGACCATTTCAGATAATTTGCCTTTGCTGGGGCGACCATGTTCACCTCTCGGTTAATGACTTTCAATCGACTCTTGCTTTCCACATCTGCAAAGATCATCAGAGTGGAGTTGATATGTGGATATCCTTCCTCACTGTCCTCCTCGTCTGCAGGCTTGTCCGACTCCTTCTCCTTGTCCTTAGACTGTTTTCCCTGAAACTGCTGGATCAGGAGTCGACATTGGCGAGTGGTATGTTTCGGGTAGATGATATTCCCCTCTTCGTCTTTCTTCGTGTGGATGTGACACGGCATATCCATCACGTCGTTCCCTTCCTTATCCTTTACCTTCTTAGGGTTCCAGGATCCTTTTGGTTTCCCTTTAAACTTTCCCTGAGTCACGGCCAGAGCCTCTCCAGGAGCTGCCGGTTCAGCCTTCCGCTTCTGTTTCCGACTGGTGTTTCCCTTTTCCGACTGACTCGGCTTGTGCTTGCCGCTTCGGAGTCGGTCTTCTTCTTCGCCGTTGGCGTACTTGGTAGCAATCTCCATCATCCGACTCAAGGTCATGTCACCGGTTCGACCAAATTTCAAACTCAATTCTCTATTCTTGACACCATCCTTAAAAGCGCAGACTGCCTGATGATCAGACACATTCTCCACAGTATGGTGCAAAGTGATCCATCTCTGAATATACTCCCTGAGAGTCTCATTGTTCTTCTGCACGCAGACTTGCAGCTCCGTCAATCCAGCCGGTCGCTTGCAAGTTCCTTCAAACATTCTGATGAACACTCGGGACAGATCTTCCCAAGTGTAAATGCTGCTAGGAGGTAATTGAGTCAACCATGCCCTGGCAGAACCTTCCAGCATGAGGAGCAAATGCTTCATGGCCACCTCGTCGTTCCCACCACCAATCTGAACCGCCACTCGGTAGTCTTCAAGCCAAGTTTCAGGCTTAGACTCACCAGTGAACTTGCTGACTCCTGTTGCCAACCTGAAATTGGGAGGGATAACTGCAGCTCTGATAGCTCTGCTGAAACATTCAGGACCAGAAACATGCACTCGACTGCTTGTGGGCGCATCTCTGTCGAATCCACCTCGATGGGCTCTGTTCCGGTCGACTAAGCCTTGCACGATAATGGATCGCGCATCAAAGCCTGGTTCTCTGGGGTCGACTGGAACTCTTCGCCCCGCACTGAGCTGACGTCTGTCATCTTACTGCCGAGGAGCGTAAGACCCACCCCTCGGAGGGGAATTGGGCACTCGACGCCTATCATCTCGGTCGAGTCGGTCACCATATTGGTCTCGCCGATTCTCGCGCCCTTCACGCCACGGAGGCGATCTGGGGCTGTGAGCCGACTAAACCGTATTCGCAGCAACGGATCGACTGTGAATTCTGTTGCGCGACTGCGACACGGCCGAATTCTGATCTCCTGTTGCCCGGAGCAAATCCCTGATCTGCATCAAGCCTCTGCCAGCTTTCGACTGAGAGGGCTGGATGGACTCTGCTATACGGGTCACAGCTGCCAAATTCTGGATTGGGGTTCGATATACCTGAGTCGGCGGGAAGAGTTGATGTCGACTGGTGTCGGGAACTCGTTGCCGCGCGCGCTCATCGAGTGCTCGCTGAAGATTCTCCAGTCGAGTGCGTTCGGCCAAATTGGCTAAACGAGCCTCCTCCAAGGCGTGAGCCTCGGGGGTTTCTCCTGCGATGGGAGTACGCAGGACATCCACGTTCCTGCGGTGAAGTTCCTCTCTTTGCAGAGAGTCGAGTGGCTCGGGCTGGAACTCTTCGTGGTCTCGTGCGGGGTCGCCTCCGTCGCCTGCCCCACCATCACGGGCGAAGCCAGGGGGACTGCGAGGCCCGTCGACCATCAGGATTTCCGCCGCTGGATCACTGCTATCGCACTCGGATGCAGTCTCTACGGAGCCAGTCGACAGATCGAACAGGCCGTAGAGAGATTCATCGGGCTCGATTACCGCAACTTGGGTGGTGGCCGTCTGGCGAGCCACCGCATGCCTCACCCACCGCTGAAGCCTCGACCGGCCCGAGCGCTTGCGCTGGCAGGAGACCAGGAGGGTGGTCGATGGGGGAGTCGACCGATACGGAGTCGACGGTTGCCGCAGCAGAACGGCGCGGACACATGTGCGAAAATGCGTCGCACCGCGGACAGGGAGCGCATCGACGTCGAGTGGAGCCTCCTGGAGCCAGGCGGAGTCGTCGGCGACAAAGGTGAGAGTACCGAGACAGATCTCTCGACCCTCAACCAAAACTCCAGCAGTCATCATGATGAAAGTACTCGGAAGAACCGCAACTTCTCCACAAAATCGCTAAAACACCTGCCCCACGGTGGGCGCCAACTGTCGTGGTTCTAAGTCTGACAGTAGAGTGGGGGGTAGGTATGGAGAGGCAAGGTCCTAGCTATGGAGAGGTTGTAACACAAGAGATGTACGAGTTCAGGCCCTTCTCGGAGGAAGTAAAAGCCCTATGTCTCGGAGCCCAGAGGCGGTCGAGTGGATTATGTGTATATGAATTACAGGATGCCGAACCTTTCTGCCTGTGGAGGGGGGTGGCTTATATAGAGTGCGCCAGGACCCCAGCCAGCCCACGTAATGAAGGGTTTAAGGTGTATTTAGTCCGGGGCGTTACTGGTAACGTCCCACATAAAGTGTCTTAACTATCATAAAGTCTACTTAACTACAGGCCGTTGCAGTGCAGAGTGCCTTTTGACCTCCTGGTAGTCGAGTGAGTCTTCGTGGTCGAGTCCTTCAAGTCAGTCGAGTGAATCCCTCGTTGGTCGACTGGAAGGTGACCTCTTCTAAGGGTGTCCTTGGGCAGGGTACTTAGATCAGGTCTATGACCCTACCCTAGGTACATGACTCCATCAAGGGGCGCTCCTATAGGAGGAATCCAACTAGGACTCCCAATCCTAGTTGGAGTCCCCATCCTTTTTCCAAGAGAGGGAGAGAGGGAAAGAGGTGGTGAGGGAGAAGGAAAGAGGGGGGGCGCCACCCCCTCCTAGTCCAATTCGGACCAGCCAAGGGGGGGTGTGGCCACCCTGCGGCCCTCCTCTCCTTTTCCACTAAAGCCCATAACTCCCATTAATCCCCCTGGGGGGTTCCGGTAACCTCCCGATACTCCAAAAAATGCCCGAACTCTTCTCAAACCTTTTCGGTGTCCAAACATAGCCTTCCAATATATCAATCTTTATGTCTCGACCATTTCTAAACTCCTCGTCATGTCCGTGATCTCATCCGGGACTCCGAACAAACTTCGGTCATCAAAAACACATAACTCATGATACAATCGTCATCAAACATTAAGCGTGCGGACCCTACTGGTTCGAGAACTATGTAGACATGATCGAGACACATCTCTGATCAATAACCAATAGCGGAACCTGGATGCTCATATTGGCTCCTACATATTCTACGAGGATCTTTATCAGTCAAATCGCATAACAACATACGTTGTTCCCTTTGTCGTTGCTATGTTACTTGCCCGAGATTCAATCGTTGGTATCATCATACCTAGTTCAATCTCGTTAACGGCAAGTCTCTTTAATCGTTCCGTAATGCTTCATCCCGCAACTAACTCATTATTCACATTGCTTGCAAGTCTTATAGTGATGAGCATTACTGAGAGGGCCCAGAGATACCTCTCCGATACACGGAGTGACAAATCCTATTCTCGATCTATGCCAAACCAACAAACACCTTCGAAGACACCTGTAGAGCATCTTTATAATCACCCAATTACATTGTCACGTTTGATAGCACACAAGGTGTTCCTCTGGTATTCGGGAGTTGCATAATCTCATAGTCCGAGGAACATGTATAAGTCATGAAGAAAGCGGTAGCAACGAAACTATAACGACCATAATGCTAAGCTAACGGATGGGTATTGTCCATCACATCATTCTCCAAATGATGTGACCCCGTTCATCAAATCACAACACATGTCTATGGTTAGTAAACATAACCATCTTTGATGAACAAGCTAGTCTAGTAGAGGCATACTAGGGACACTATGTTTTGTCTATGTATTCACACATGTACTAAGTTTCCGGATAATACAATTCTAGGATGAATAATAAACATTTATCACGATATAAGGAACTATAAATAACAATTTTATTATTTCCTCTAGGGCATATTTCCTTCAGTATCCCACCTGCACTAGAGTCAATAATCTAGATTACATAGTAATGATTCTAACACCCATGGAGTCTTGGTGTTGATCATGTTTTGCTCATGGAAGAGGCTTAGTCAACGGGTCTGCAACTTTCAGATCCGTATGTATCTTGCAAATCTCTATGTCTCCCTCCGAAACTTGATGATAGATGGAATTGAAGCGTCTCTTGATGTGTTTGGTTCTCTTGTGAAATCTGGATTCCTTTGCCAAGGCAATTGCTCCAGTATTGTCACAAAAGATTTTCATTGGACCGGATGCACTAGGTATAACACCTAGATCGGATATGAATTCCTTCATCTAGAATCCTTCCTTTGTTGCTTCTGAAGTAGCTATGTACTCCGCTTCACACGTAGATCCCGCCACGACGCTTTGCTTGGAACTGCACCAACTGATAGCTCCACCATTCAATATAAATACGTATCTGGATTGTGACTTGGAGTCATCCGGATCAGTGTCAAAGCTTGCATCGATGTAACCATTTACGACGAGCTCTTTGTCACCTCCATAAACGAGAAACATATCCTTAGTCCTTTTCAGGTATTTCAGGATGTTCTTGACCGCCACCACAAAAAAATACACTTCCGTGATGATACGTGTTTGTCACAGTAGGTCGCGTTTTTTGTCATGCATGTACATCCATGACAAATTTATGACAGAATCAAGATAGTCATACCTGTGCTGTCGTAGAAGTGTTCCATGACATTACCAAAATTATCATCACAGAAGTGTCCACTTCCATGACGATAAATCACGCGTCACAGAAGTGCTTTCGTCAAGGGTGACCGACACGTGGCGGAACGCCGTTAAGCTATGGGGGTCGGGTTTTGGATCCGATAACCCGTTAACAGCCCCAACCAATGGGGATTTTCCACATGTAGAATCATCATTGGCTGGAGGAGACACGTGTCAGCTCCGCACTGGCACAGGTGTCACTCATCCAATGGGCGAGACGCGCCTATGATATGTTGACACGTGGACCGGCCCATCAAGTTTAAATGGGCCGGCCCAACTAAAGGCCCACAAGATTTTGCGGACCATAATGGGCCGGCCCAGCTAAAGGCCCACGAGATTTTGCAGAGCATAATGGGCTGGCCCAGCTAACAGCCCACAAGATTTTGTAGGCCATAATGGGCCGGCCCAGGTAAAGGCCCACAAGATTTTTGTGTGCCATAATGGGCCGGCCCAGGTAAAGGCCCACAAGATTCTTGCGGATCATAATGGGACGGCCCGGCTAAAGGCCCACGAGATTTCGTCGACATTAATGGGCTGGCCCAGCTGTAGGCCCACAAGAATTTGAAGACACTAGTAGGCCGGCCCATTAACTGGATGCCATGTTTTGGGCCAAATGTCGGCCCATATTTGATCTGATCCATTAATGGCTTGCCATGTTCCGGGCCTAATAGTGGCCCTTATGAGATCCGGCCCGTTAAAAGCCTACCACGTTCTGGGTCAAATTACGGCCTAGATCAGGTACGACCCTTTAAGAGGCTATGGGCTCAATTATGGCCCATATCAGATTCGACACTATGCTTTTGGGCCCACTTGTTAGAGGCCCACTTAGTAATTCGGCCTGACATTAGTTTTGGCCTCTTAAGGACCCGTTTAACATTTTGGCCCTATATTAATTTTGGCCTGTTAAATGCCCGTCATATAGTTGGGCCTAACTACGGCCCGGTTTGCATCCGACCTGCTCGCAGCCGATATCTGATTGGGCCAAACAAGGACCGAGACAATTTTGGTCTGTTAAAAGCCCGTGATTTGATTCGCACAATCATGGGCTGGGTTCATTTCGGGCTGCTGTCGGCCCGTTAGCTGTTTGGCATGTTTCAGGCCCAACCTATATCGTGATTGCATGACGGCCGATTATGTACCGTAATTTTACGGTTTGGCCGGTTTACTGCTAGGACAGGATATATATACAGTAAAATAACTACATCATCGTGAATAAGAAAAAATGTAGACTATACAATAAAGAAATTACATCATATTACATCCACTGGGCATCAAAGTTCGCCACTATGATAATAAAGCACAAGCAGACAACAGATTACATACACTGGGCATCAAAGATCACCACCAGTGCAAATAAAGACGCCAACAAAATAATATACAAAACCGACATCACTTCAATAGAGTTCAATAAAGGTTAGCCCTGCTGGGGAGCTGCAGCGCAAGCAACTGAGCAAGATGATGAGACTGCGCTTATTCAACACTTAAAATCTTCCTCACTCTGAAAGATAAACAAGCAGACAGATGACAGGTTTTGCACATAAAAGTATCAGTGCTGACAATTCATCACATTTCTTACTGACGAATAAAGTGACACGGTTTAAAATTGCATTAACACAATATGGTATTGTTGAGGTCAAGACATGGCATGAAATGACATTGTGAAGGAGTTGGCAGCTTCACGACACCACTGGATTACAGATCAAGAACTCATAAGTATCAATGGTTAGTGTGATGTCAATTTATCCCATTTCAGATTGGCAAATAAAGAGACGGTTTAAATAATACTCCCTCCGTCTAGAATTACTTGTCATCAAAATGGATGTGTCTAGAACTAAAATACATCTAGATACATCCATTTCAATCACAAGTATTTTCGGACGGAGGGAGTAGTAGAATGATATGACATTGTTCATAGTTAAGACATTGCAGAATATGACATTGTGTTGTAGTGGGTAGGTTCACCACACCACTGGATTACGGATGAAGAACAGAAGCATACATGCAGTGCAAAAGAAGATCATTTGCTCTGTATAGTTTAATTTACATGGTATGAATAAGGAACTTGGTTATACAACTGAAAACTTAAATTGAGAAAGGACAAACTTTTGTTTATGAACTACATAATAAAATTTAAACATACAATTTTATGCAAACACCAAAAATAACAGCTGTTGTAGTCATGCCTAACCAAATATATACAGCAAAGTTTGAAGGCTTGAGATGGAGAAACTTACATTATTGGTGAAGACAGGCTCTATAAAGGCATTGTCCATGCTGATGGGGGGGGGGAATTCAAGAAGTTTACCACAGAATCTTCTTCATATGCATTGCCTTTATTCTACATTTTGTTAAGAGTAAATATAGATGTGATAATATACGAAAAAATGGAGAATATTTAAGATAAGATGAAGAGTGATGCTACATAACCAAGTAGCTATAAATGTAAGTGCAGCGATACAGGCAAAAGGTACAACCAAGAGTAATGCACAGCTAAACTTCTTCAGTACCAACCTTATGGTAAGAGTAAATATAGATCTGATGTGTAGAAAATGGAGGGCAAAGGAAAATAAGTTGCAGAGTGATGGTACATGAACAACTACCTGTCATTATAAGTACACTGATAAATGACAACATGTACTTACAAGAACAATGCAGAGCTAAAAAAACATTGGCATTGGATATATTCTACACTAATGTAACCATTCATACAGATCAGATAATTTGGAGCAAACAATTGATAAGCAAGCTATCATGCATACTGCTATCACATAATGAACCAGGTATGTATGCAAGTACAGTGATACAGGACAACAGGTACTAACAAGAGCAAAGCAGCGGGCAGCATGCGGAATTCTTCTTCGAGCAGATTTCCTGCAAAAAAGATCCATAAGGCACATGCGGAAAAGTAGAAGTTCAAATTGTCATGTGATTTCATAGACAGTACCTCATCCTGGGAACGAGATCAGTGCATAACAAGGTTTTTCCATTCAATGTCTTCTAAATTTAGCACAGGAGACTTCACCGGAAATTCGTTTATAGATTTGCCACCAAAGTGTGATTTCCTTAGGTAACACCGATACTGCTGCAATGCTTCCTTGAAAAGCACAAGAAAGCTTTGCTTGTCATGACTATCCAGATTGACCCTCCCCTAGTTACAACAATGTAATGTAAATCATTGATGTGTTCAGTCAGCAGAAAACAGGAAAATAATAACCATGAATAATAGCACTTACACGTAAGTTGGACAGGAAGATGTGAAAATGGTGTTTGTCTTCACAATAATCTTCCCATGATGGGAATATATGCACGTAGTCCCTAACAACATTGAAAGCATTGTCTTTTAAACTGGGAATAAATGGAATGAGGTTCCAATCTGCAGGAATTGGCCGTCTCTGCAGTTGGCATAGGTCTTCGGCCGGTGGACTTGCTGTACCTTTTGCTGGAGTGGGATTTTTCTGTGGTACAACTGGTACTATGGCAAATGAAATTGGTATACCTTCTGCTAGAGTGCAGGTCCTATGTGGTAGGGCTAGTGGTGTGGCCAGTGAAGTATGGGTACAGTCTGCTGGAGTCGGTCCTACGTTTTGTGTCACTGGTTGTACAGCCAGTATAAGTGGGGTGCTGTCTGATTTCTTCGGCACCACCACATTTTTCAAGGACTTTGCTGGTGCTCCTTCAGGTTCGGCAATCACCCTCTTCCTTTTTGATGTCTGATGCACACGAACATCATTTGAGTGGAAAAACATGGTATGATGACAGATGGAATATGTATTGATAATGGATGGGCATGGTATCTCGACATATATGATGAGTAAACTAAGCAGATGGTGGTGCAACAAAGTAGAAGAAATGCAAGACAACATATGCAAGATACCCGCAATCAATAAAACATTGCCAAATTAGAACAAGAACCTTGATGGGTGAACAGGACAGGCCATCTGCCTTTGACTCCTCGAGGTTAGAATAGTCATTAGGATCATATTCTGAACAAGAGTCAAAAAGTGGGGAGCATATGAGTTTCATTGCATCCAGAATGGCACTCAATGCCTTGGTGCCAATTTTGTAAGTCATTGCAGTGTTTAGCTTCAAGAGTGGACTACTGCTAGTGCGACACAAAGTAGCTACACAGATCATAGTGTAGATATAACGGGAAAACCTTAAGCATCAGAGTAAAATTAGCAAAGTGGAACTTGCTGGAATATATGTGCTAGTATTGCCGGTATGGCTAGAAAGGCTTCGGATACTAGCTCTCTTCAATTGAAGGTGCGGTACTGTTAATATCAGTATAACTCTCAAAGGCAACACAGCTCCCCGCATTTCCTTGCTATTCTTATAGGATTCAAGTGGGCAGGCCACTACAAATCCTATTCATATGTTTACAAGATCCTACGAATCAAAGAGGCTCAAAGTGTCCATCACAACCGACCGTATAGACCTCTACACTACAAATGTCCCTGCTCATCTTCAGTACAAGGAACATACTGTACTACTAGCATACTCCCTCCATTCCAAAATATAAGTCTTGGTAGAGATTTCCACTATGGATCACATACAGATGTATCCAGATACATTTTAGAGTGTAGATTCACTCATTTTGCTCCATATGTAGTCCATGGTGGAATCTATACAAAGACTTGTATTTAGGAATGGAGAGAGTACATATTAAAGAAGAACGGAAGAGGAACATGGTAAAGAAGAGCAAGCAGATTTTGGATAATAAAATGTTGGTTGCGCAGTGCCCACACATGATGAACCAGAGCGCATTAAGAATGCAACTCCCAGCTGTCTCTCGACCATTTCAGGCGGTTGGATGAAGATCCTACGTCTCCTAACCCTTCTTCTTCCTCGTCTCTGATTCTTCCCATACAGAACATCGCACGGGCCGCCGGCCGGACCACCGGCCCCCACCGCCTGTGTTCCTCTGCCACCCCCACCCCCCACCCGCGTCTAGTTTTCTTCATTCAGCGAGGCCCCACAACCACCCGAGCCCCTTGGATCGCACCGGCGAACTCCGGCGAGCTCTGAAAAATCGACTGACCCAATTTTGAAATTTAGTCTATTGTGATTTAACTAGTGTGGAATATAAAAGGGGAAAACCATAAGCATAGGGAGTATAGTGTTGAGCGTGCCATGGCGGATCTGAAGGTTCAAACTGGACAAAGGCAACTTCGCAACCAAGACAAGAAATCAGAGTAAAGCAGTGGCGATCTATTTTCTTGCTGCGATAAATAAGTTGAGAAGATACGAAAGAGTACCGCCTCTGGTGCGGCACCGTGTACGCATCTGCTGAGAATTTGACGGTGCTGCAGTAGTGATGGTTGTCGGTGGCGTGGAAGCATATCTAGGAGGGTAGATGGTGGCGGCAGGGCGCGGTGGACGAGACGGTCGTAGGAGCGGCGCCGGCAAGGTGGACGACGGCGGGGATGAAGCGAGAGGATGGGATGCAAGGATCCCGGTCCGAAGGCGTGGATGAGAGAGGTCGATCTCTTGTAATGGATGGCGGCGTCGGGGTATCAGCTCCGGCATGGTGGAGGAGGACGGTGGTGGATGGGGTGGCGGACGGCGGCGGACGGAGGAGGGTGGGGTGGAGAGGGTGTTTTGGCGCCCACAGAGTACGAATGGGGAAAAGGGAGGTAGAGAGGAAGGGGGAACCATGTATTCAGGGCGCGCTTGTCTCAGATGCGAGGAAATTTACAAACTTAGCCCCCGTTTCAAACTTCTACTACATCACAGCAACATTAGTCGGTTGGGGATAGGACGGTAATCTCGCATACACCAAATATTTGCCGACGAGAGTTTGTTTTTGGCGCCCACCGTGTATGAATATGAATCGGGGAGGGAGTCGATTTCGACCGAGGGCACACTGTGTTTTGGCACCCACCGTGTATGAATCCGGGTGAGAGGCGGTTACGTCACGTTTTGGTGAAATTACAAACCTGCCCCTATCAAAACCTATAGAAATCGAGCAGATAGGCTTTGCGTGGCAGGGATACGCAGTAGTGATTTCCATCTCGCAGATTTTGGTTTCGGGCGGTTACTGCGACTTTCCCCGCTTCGTTCAAATTTTGCACAGTGCATGTTTACCGTGCCAACTCAATTCGAATCCCGTTTCTATTCTACTATTTTTTTCGGGCGGGATCCATTTTCAATTGGAATTACATTCTATATACATCATTTTTTTATATATACTTTTAAAGGCACAACAAAGAATTCTGCTCCTTTATATGTATAATATGATTTACAAATACAACGATCTCGAAATCTTAAGGTTGAATTCGAAAAAATTTAACCAAATTATGTTCTACTAAAATGTATGGATCAGTAATATCTACATATTACATAACATAGATGTGCGTGAATTCATATGCGTATGCATGTTTGATAGATCAATTTTGGTTCAAGTATGGATTACATGTATCATCATCTCGAATTCAAATATTTGAATCCCTTTTTTGTTCACTCCTTTCACGCCCATCTCTCTCTCGCATGCATGCTCCTTCAGGTAGCTATCACTCTCTTTTCTCCAGCTCACCCGCACGCTCACTTCATGTTTCTCCTATCCTCGCAAACATGGTCTCTCGACGTCTCCCTTGAGAAGTTTCACACTCTCCCTATCATTATACATTACACGGTTTTCATTATCTCTCACGTCTCTACTGTTCTCTGGTATCACTCGGTACCTAAGCTTTCTTTTTCACCGCCACACACACAGTCTTCACTCGTCTTTCACTTTGTCTTTCTCTCTATGGGATTGTCTCACACACCCTATATGTCTCTACATATGACTCATACCACTAAAATTACTCTCTCTCTCTCTCTCTTGTAGACACACCATTTGTTGTGGTCTCCTTTTCGTCTCCATCCCGGACTGACACCGATCAGATAACCCTGACTACCGTCTCCTCTCTCTCTCTCTCTCTCTCTCTCTCTCTCTCAGACACACACACACACACAACTCCTGCTTCCACTCCCCTTCCCGACTACCATCTCTCTCTCTCACACACAAAACTCTCGCTTTCATACCCCGACTCGTATTTCTCTCACAAATATTTATCGACTAGCTAGCCTCTAGATAGGTTTATACACCCGCACACTCATGCTTCCACCATTGCATACATGTCTCTCTCCCGCTCCTTGTATCTATGTAGCTTTTTCTTCCCTTCTTGAGACACGCCCTCTCGATCATGCACACACACACTATCGCCTCTTTTAAGCTGATACCTATCGCACACACACTACTTGTGTCTTTGTCACACATGCACTCCGTCCTCCCCCACTCTCCCTCTCTCTCACACACACATGGGCTTTTTGCAACAACTAGCAAGATGCTCAAGCGTTGCACGGAACATCAAGATGCATTTGTATGAGTAGTTTATCTTGTGGGGGAAAAGGATGAACGAGGGAAGGCCTTATTTGCAAATGTGGAGAGGGGTGTGGGTATCTTTTTGCAAAATTGCCATAGTTTCCTTCCTATCCGTCAGAAATAGATCGGACGACCTATATTGCAGGATGGCAGGCACACGATCATCACCGACAATGCTTTTTATAAGAGTAGGGATAAAAAATAGAGTTGGTGATGATGGTGGGCCTGCCATCCTGCAATGTAGGTCGTCCGATTTATATCTGACGGATAGCAAGGAAAATATGGCAATTTAACCACACTTTTCACCACATTTGCAGATAAGGCCTTCCCTCGTTCATCCTTTTCTCCCACAAGATCTTGATGTTCCGTGCAACGCACGGGCATCTTGCTAGTAAGAGTAGAAATTAGACATATACCACTTCTTGAATCTTGAAACCAACAACATTCCTCCCTTATCTCATCAAAACCGCCAAAGGAATATATTTTGAGTGAAACATAACATATTTTTAGTGATATACGTATTTGAAAACTAGACTTTTTTTCTATCAAATCGGTGATATTAATCTACTTTGATCGTGTGGCAACACATTGGCACATTGCTAGTAGTTATTATTATTTTTTGGACACCAGACAAACGGTGGAGTACATATATGAAGAGAAGAGGCGCACGCACGCAGTCGGCCTCTCGCTGTCTCGCACACATGAGTGTTATGTAAAGGCGACGTTAACAAATAAACCCTAAAACCCTAGGTGCACAATTGTTGCATTCGCGGGTACTGGGTACGTGGTGGAGCACCTTTGTAGGAGTTGATGGTCGGGACCACAGGTGAACGACTTGGAGCGCGGTGGCTCACCAGTTGCCACAGATCGAGTAGCCATGTTTAAAATATCCTTTTTTAGTGGGGTTAAGAGTTCCGATTTTCAATGGCACGTTATAAGTAGTGAGTAGTTTTTAGAACGATTGGTATGGAGCGAAAATGGAATTCATAGTACTACATACCTCCTTGGCGTATGGTTGTATGGGTTTATGTTGCGAGATGTTGAACCTGGTAGTTCTAGGGCAAATACTATGGTTTAGATTTAGATGCTGGTTTTCAGTAATCGGAAGGGGAAACCCTTCTTTGATTAAAAAAACTACTACCTCCATTCTGGTTTACTAGTCCCCATCATACTTTGGGTCAAAGTTTGTCCACGAATTTTACTTGTAAAATGTGAATGGAAAAAGAGATTTTGTTATACCCAAACAAAAAAGGACTGGAGGGAGTGATTGCTCTGACACGGACGCGACCTCTCATAGCGCAGGCATTGAACCGGCGCGCCGGCCAAGAGGGCCGCACTCGCTGCAGGCCCGACTGAGCACACCTCCTCGCTGCGTGCAACAAGCTTAAGACTGCCCCGCCTGCCTTCATTGAATCCGCGCGTGTGCCGGCAACACGTCCTTCTGCGAGCCGACAGGCATTTTAGAACACAAAAATGACTAAAATATAATTAATTTACGCATGGTCTTGACTTGTTGTGCTCGCACTGGTAGCAGGAACTAGTAGAGGTTTTTTTTATTTATAACTCTCCTCACATTCTTTGGCTTTGAAGTGAATCATGGTTGTGGACATTATGTATGAATGTGCAGATATCTATGAACATGAGTTTGATGTGGAAGTTGAACTTCTAATGTCGGGCTTGCGCGTGAACTATACCATGTCCAATGATTCGTCTGTTATTGTTTGGAAAGTAATTGCTGTTATTACATGACCCGAAAAAAAAATTGTGCCACATCAGTAGATGCACAAACATCACAACAGGCATGTTGGCTGGATAAACATTTGAACCTAGCTATTATGAAGGAAATTTTGTATTGACAACAGTTTTAGATAGCAGGAGACGCCTAGCCTGCTCTGCCTCTGCTAGCTTATTTCTGGCTTCTTCCATCTCTTCTTTGGCTTGGGTGAAAAGAGCATCTGATTGCTCTTTTCGCTTCTTCAGGAACTCAGCTACATTCTCAAGGGTTGCTGCACGCTTTCTTTCAGCCTTTACTAATGCCACGAGGACACGAACAGCTGACGACTCCACCTGGCTTGTGTGTAATCCAGCATCATCTAGGAATTTGCACCTTGTGTCTAATCCAGCATCATTAGGGAACTGGCACCTTGTGTGTAATCCAGCCTCATTTTGGAAACATGATCTCAAAGTTGACCATACTTCCCTCCTCGCAGGAACTGCATCCTGACATGAAGTTACTTCTTTTTTAGTTCAATACTCAGAGAAACCTAGATCCATTTAGTAGAAGCCAGATAAACAGAACTCGGAGAAGTGAATTCAAAAGGAAAAGAAATATAAAAACAGACTACAAGGTGAGAACACCCACTTCCTACATCAAGTTAAAAATGAAAGCATTAGGACGATTAAGACTCTTCTTATTACACAACGAAAAACACCACGCTTAAGAGAAACAGAAACTACAACATATACACATCGAAGAACACAAGGCTAAACGAAAGTAATTGAAAGGGTGTTACATACCAAAGCTCGTTTTACAGGTTCGGTGCAGCTCCTCTTTAACTTGCCACGCTCCTTGAAGATGTACCGAATATTCCGTGTTTGGTCTTCATTGCTCCTCTACATGTTCACACTCGTGGTTTTAAAATCTCAACATGGCAAGAAAAATACTACTAGTAATACTCGCGCATCTTGTGGGCAACATTAAAGCACTCGTCTGCCATGTTAGAGCATCTCCAACAGAATCGCAACATGCGGCGCTTTAAAAAGCGTTTACAGTGCTGAGATCGAGAAGTAGATACTAGAGAGTAGAGGATAGTTCTCAGCATAGATAGATAAAGAAAAGATAATTCAACTACTCCTCGTTGTCCGACTCCTCCTCGGTGATGTCCTCCTCCGACATCTGACTACAGGCGTGAAGATAACGATCGTTGTCGGATTCCAGGGCGACGCGGCTCCTAGCCTCATGTTGAATTGAGCGTCCGCTTTTAGCCTACGCTTGTCCTCGCGATAGGCGGCTCGCTCCGCCCTCCTTTTATCCCTCTTCGCCCTCCTTTGTGCGTAGAACTCACGCTCGTTGATGATGTCCTGCAGGAAGTGTTGGTGCTACAGCACAATGGCTTCCTCGTCCATATTGGCGATGCCGAGGTGGTGCTCCCGCCTCCGGTTGTCGCGACGATCCTCGTCGGTGCTAAGCTGCGGCGGAGGCGCGAGCTCCTGCGCCCGCTCCCACGTTGGCACGTTGGGGAAGTTCAATGTTCTATGAGGCCACCGGAGGCGCCACGCCGCCGCGTCGTACGCGCGAGCGGCCTCGTTGGCGGTGTCAAAATTGCCGAGGCCGAGGCGCATCCCGCGGAACCGGATCTCAGCGGAGAAGCCGCCGGACGGGCGTGCGTGGACGCCGCGGTATACCCAAGTTTCTCGGCGACACGGCGGCATGGTTGCACGATGGCGGCGAGGCTAAAAAGAGCGGGGAGAGAGTGGTGGCAAGGCACAGAGCGGTGGCAAGGCACAGAGCGGTGGGAGGGCGTTGGATTTTATAAAGCACGCCGGACGCCGCGCGCCAAAACTAGTGCACGCCCGGCCACTTTTTCCCGCGCGCGCGCGATCCTTTCCGACGTCTCTCCTATCTCTACTCTCTTCTCTACGGTTATATTTATTTAATATTTAATATTTAATATTTATCTCTACTTCCTTTACTATCTACTTTTTTTCTCTATACTTTTTTTCTTGCAATATAGGTCGTCCGATTTATATCTGACAGATAGGAAGGAAACAAATGAGAATTTTGCAAAAAGATACCCATACCCCTCTCCAGATTTGCAAATAAGGCTTTCCCTCGTTCATCCTTTTCTCCCACAAGATAAACTACTCATACAAATGCATCTTGATGCGTGCAATGCATGGGCATCTTGCTAGTTCTAAAAATCTTTCCATCATTTGCCACACTGCTGGTTGCAGATGAAAAACCTACCCAAGCACAACGCGATACAGGAGCGACGCACAATTACAAGCTGATATTCTGTTGGACAATGGAGGCTATAACCAATTACTTTTACGGGAACAATAGCACCCAGGAAAATTTAAGGATGGGTATGAACAAAATTGGAACTGCACATGTACTGCTAAGTGATTCAATACACACATTACCAATCGAGGAGGAGAACGATGGTCGCGGCGGCTTCTGTGAGTCATGGTCGGCAACGGGAGTCAGTTCATTGTCCACGACGGTGGTACTTCTGCGCTTGGCGTCGGCTTCCGGGAAGCAGATCCGAGGCCGTGGAAGACGATGCCGGGGAAGAGGCTCCGTCTACGATGACAGCGGTGGACTGGCTCCAGTGCGGCGTACGAGGTCGTCGATGAGGCAGATGCACTGCAGTGGACGAGTGCGCCGATGTAAAGGGGAGGAGCACGAAGGCTACGGTGCCATGGAGAAGTCTACTTTGCGGTGGGGATAGAAAATGGGGAGTATTCAGGTGTACTACTCTGGGTGCCGGGGTGGGGCTGGCTAGGTAGGGTGAACCTGAAGTTACGAAAACAGCCCCCTACCAAGCATCGTCTGTAGGCCTGTTCCAAAGGCTATGATGGTAACTTCCCACTGCTCGAATCAGGGTCGCGGGAGATTTTTCCGCCGACCTCAAAATTTTGTGACACTGGACTCCCCGTGTGGCGTGTTGAGTGATTCGGCTAAGCAACTAGCGAGTAGTAGTAGTAAACTCTGCATATTAGGTTTGACCAAAGTCAAACTTCCTAAATTTTGACCAAGTTTATATAAAAATATAAACATTTACCATAACAAATATGTATGATGTGGAAGTACATTCAATAATGAATCTAATGATATTTATTTGTTATTGTATATGTTATTATTTTTTGTTATAAGCTTTCTGAGAGTTTACAAAACTTGACTTTGACCAATGCTAATAAGCGGACTTTAATAAAAATAGAGGGAGTACACATTTGTTTTCTTAGTCTGTATTGAACTAATCATTTGTTGAAATTGGAAATAAATATATTAGGCTATTGACTTTGAATGTAATGGACTATACAATTCAATAGTTACAATCATTGTCGAATCCCAAGATGTATACAAGGTCTATAGTACTTCACAACATGCTCAAACTCACATAATCCCAGTCAAATGAGAATCTAAATGCATTTCATAGTTATTACTTTGTAGGATGCAACAAAAACAATCAAAACTCTACATCAGCCATTATAGAAGCAACATTTTGACATATCCCATTGTGTGAATGAAACATGCAGAGAGAGCTTTTGAAGATGGAGTAGATAGGGCGGGAAATATTGTATGTATGTGGATGAGAGAGTAGGAGACAAACCTAACGAGACAGAGAGAGAGAGAGAGAAAGAGAAAGAGAGAGGAAGAAGTTAGGTCTGTGAGAAAGATGGAGACATGTAATATACGTGAGATGCATGTGCATCCGGATTCTGTATACGTGGAAAGAGAAGAGACAACATGTTTGATGAGAGAGCTGGAAAAACATGGATGATAGGGGAAGGATCTCATGGGTTGAGGGATTGACAATTTTGTGTGGGGAGAGAGGGATTGGTAATTTCATGCAAGAGAGAGAGAGAGAGAGAGAGAGAGAGAGAGAGAGAGGGTGGGGGGAGGAGTCAGTCAGCCGTCGTCACATCACCCTGCTTCCAAATGACCCCGCATTCTCTAGTGCGGTGTGGTCGCCGTCTTCGATCTGCTCGATGCCCTCTTTGAAGATTGAGGTGTTGTGCATGTTGGGGTGCAAATAAGCACAAGCGAGAGTGGTCGCCGTATAACCTTCGATGGGGATGAATTGTGTGCTTGGGGGAGTGTTGTGCTGCGTGTGTGTGTGTGTGTGTGTGAGAGAGAGAGAGATATTGAGCGAAAACAAACCTAAGGAGAGAAATGGGTATTCACGAAGAGATTGTGCGGGCCTTGAGGTGGGCAGGGGCCGAGTGAGGGTGTCAAAATGTGCGCGTTGATGCATATGTTGCATGCGATCGTGCGAGGGATGGACGAATCGAGAGAGATGGTTGTTGTGTTACGGATGCTCCTCTCTCTTTGTCTCTATGTCTCTCTCTCTCTCTCTCTCTCTCACACACACACACACACACAAGTAAACTAGAAAACCGTTCTCTCATGTATACACAACGTATCGGCATCTGTCTATGTCTCACTCATGTAAGATCATTTGCACATTCACACCTCTCTATGTCTATATCACACGCACACCGTCTCCACATTGCCCTTCCGCCACAACACACATATGGACACATACACACGTTCTCTCTCAGTCACACACACAAAATAAGTATTAAAAAAACTAGGGCGCACCTAAAACGTCCAAATCCAAATAAACACAAACTGGAGCTAAATTCAAATATATGGAAATATTGCAGCGTCAAGAACTTTCCCAGGAAAAAAAAGTTGAGTAATATTCGAGGATTGTTTTCACACACACAAAAAGGTTCGGTGGATGTCCTTCGAGCGCGACACGGTGACGCACCGTTCGATCGACCGCGCGGCCGCGGTTCACGCGCTTGCACAGGATTCCGTATCGTGGCTGTGGTACTAACTTCAAAAAGATTAATAAAAGCGTTGCCTAAGTCTAATGTTTACGTGTACTAGTACGGTTTTCTTTTAAGTTTGACCAACCTAATATCTTTACCTAATAATAAAGAAAATTGGGTTTCTGTCGTCCGTCGCACAATTTGCCCCTGAAGTTCGCATGAATTACCCACCTATGCCACCGGTAAGTTGGAAAAACGATTCATTTTTTCTTTTCTTTAAGTCGGCCGTTCGTTTCGATACAATAAGGAGCCAACCCACCAGCAAATCACTGTTGCATGGCTAGACCGACTGGCTAGACCCTCGCGCTCCCACCTGGGAGACCCAGGTTCGACCCCAGAATCTCCACTTTTTGCTCCCCTTTTCTCTATGAGATAAGATGCCTGATTGGGCCAGCCCAACGCGGCCTACAACACTTATTTTTTCTTTTTTTACACTACTATTACATTTGCTTTGTATTTTCTTCTTTTGGCTTTATTTTTAAATACTATAAATATTTTAATTATAAAAATCACTTATATGCGGACTTTGAAAGAATGTTAATCATGCATTAAACAAATGTGAAGCTTGTATAGAAAAAATGTTTTCATTATATACAAACAAGTACAGTGTGTATAGAAAAATAATAATATATTTTTCATTGTTTAGTAAATGTTAATCGTGCATTAAAAAAATTAAATGTGCATGGAAAAAATGTTTCTGATGTATGTATAAAAAAATGTATACAAAAACATATACAATGTGTATGGAACAAAGTAGACATAAAAATTATAAGTTTTCAAAAATATTATCATGTATCATGTTGTTAAACGTGTATGTAAAAAATGTTCTTGATATATACAAAAAAGTAGAATGTGTATAAAATAAGTAGACATAAAAATAAATAGGTTTTGGAAAATGTTAACCATTAAATTGGAAAGTATTAAGCGTGTATATAAAAATGTTTCTGATGTAGAAAAAATGTACAATGTTCCTGATACAAGCTTTACGTAAACCAATGGCTTGACTTTAATTTTCATATTGTTTTAAATTGTTTCCATAAATTTTTTCTTGAGAATATCGTTGTTGATATGCAACCTTGAACATTTGGTATGCATGCCCTTACAAATTGATTGTTTTCGATGGAGTTGTCTAACATGTTTGCGACCAAATTAATACTTGACTTGGATTACAAAAAACACATATATCAAGGAGGCAAAAATAATGCTCTTTTGCAAATGTTATTTTCATTGTAATGCAAATATTTGTTGGGCACCACCGAGAAGGAACGACAACAAATGCGTAAAGAGGTACTTGCAGCTAGATAGATATTTATATTGTCTAAATTGGAAACACCTTGAATACACTTTAAAAATCATCACGTCTTTATGTTTTTGCGCAACATCACTTATCATTTTGTTTTTCATGTGACATCGTTCACGATTTCAAGAGATTTACTGATGTCTCGAGAGTGTGTATGAGATGTGATTTTTTCGCTCCCGTTGCAACGCACGGGCTTGTTTGCTAGTAAAACTAAAGTAAGCTCCCATACGCGCACTCATCAATATGCCGTCGCCGCCATTGCACATGCTGGCACCCGCCTGCTCCGGCCAACAATTTCTCGCCCATCACCGCCGTGTCGCCGCCATCCCTGTGCCATGAAGCCGAAGGCTCGCCCGCTCATGTTGTCTGCAGTCCCTCCTCGCCATGCCGCCGCGCTGCCAAGCACGCGAGCAGCTGGTGGAGCCGTGTCTATGCACGCAGCGTATGAAGAGGAGGACAAGCGCGTGCTTCAGCATGCCGGCAAGGAGGAACTAGCGTGTCATTGTCATCTCCGCCCGCGCGGAGGAGGCGCGCATGGTGGCTGTCACGGCGGAAGCCGGTCGCGCGCGCGTCGAGCCCGCAAACCGGGTGGGGATGCGGAATCTACCTTCGAGACCTTGAATGCCATGTGGATCCTGCAATCTGAAGGAGCAATTTGGGTCAGTCGACTCATGTGAGCCGTTTGATGCAACATGGATGGCTAGAAGGGCTTCTTCCACCTCTTCTGCCGTCTTCTTCCTTCGCTCCGTCGAACTTCTTTCACAAATCGACTGACCCAAATTATACTACTAGTACGAACGTATTAAGTATAGTAGGAACACGAAGGTACGAGCAGTAGTACCAACTGCAAGAAGAACAGTAGTAAGACATAGTACTAGTACTACTCTACGTACTAAAGAGTTCTAATAACGAGAAAGAACATAAACATAGTTCTGCTAGGGCCGCAGCACAACACACCCTTGAAAATAAACTAAGCAACTAGTCCGCTTGACACTGCAGTAGAACCAGCATGAGCGACGGCACTGTCACCTACTCGGAGTCCGAGTCCACGTCCTCGACTTCGTCCTTGTCCCTCTTCCTCTTCCTCTTCGCCGACGCTTCTTTGCTTGAACCGGACACTGGGCTCTGCTTCTTCATCCAACCCATGTAGATATTTAAACAAAGGTAGGCATCCATTGCTGCGTACAGGATGTGATCTTCATCTAATGTCTTCGACTCCCATGCATGATGAACCTCGTGATGAGGTTTCTTCAGTTTAGCGTACGAAGGATCAATCATGGCTGCTGCCAGGGTCAGCATTGAAGGTTGAGAGGAGGACACCAGGCTTGCCTTCTGGAGATCGAAGGGCTGGCCTACAACGAGACCTATCCGACGCAGGACATCCCTGTCATTCTTAAAGCCTATAGTAACGAATTTCACTCTTTTGTCCTTGAGGAAGTTCTTAAAATCCTGGCACTCAACGTCGGCATGGCATATGTGGTAGACCAAGCAAACGTTATGTATGCAAACCTGGATCACGACGGGCTTCTTCCTCTCTTTGTCCTTTAGATCCTTCTCTCGTCCCAGGACTGTGGTGTACTCAACATCTAGCCCAGCGACCCACTCATCCGTTGAACTGTTGAACATGCGTAGGAAGCGAGCAAGCCATGCTTTCACAGTCGCGGATCCACGTGTGTAGATGACGATGAACTAATCGCTGGTGATGGCTCTAACCTGGTACTCAGCGGCGACCATGGAGATTGGGAGGCCATGGATTTTGGAGGAGGGTTAGGAGAAGTTGAACTGTTGTACCCCGCAAAAACTGGGAGCGAACTAATGTGAAAGGACGGGACGACTGGGAGCGAACTGTTGTGAGGTAGAAGATGGGGACGAGTAGGGCATGCGAACGGCATGGGATTGCTGGCTTACCCGGTGGATAAACGGCTGCAAGCCCCCAAAGAGTTCTCGAGAAGTATGTACGACCCACTAGATGTCATGTCTACTAGACCCATATCGTAGGCCTCATGGTATGGCTTCTGCCTGTTCGCACGCCATGCCGGCGCGTGGATGTAACTTCACTTAATTCCGTCAACCGCCGCTCCTCCCACGACCTTCGCCTCCCTCGCACGGTCGCGCCCTTTGAGACTTCGACCGGCTATAAATGAGCAATTTTTTTTGCCTACTCTGCATGCATGATACTCCCTCTGGTCCTTTTTAATCCCGTCAACCGTTTGCAAAGTGTTTGACCAAATATATACTTTTTTAACACCACCTTATATTAATTAACCAGCCACACTAGTACACTCATTCGATACAATATTCACCACACAGGGCGGTACGTTCTTTACAAGAATACCATCTAATCTATTGTCAAATCTATACTTAGCAATTAAGTGTGCCACCTTATTGGCCGAACGGATAATCTTTGACAATTGAAGATTGTTGATCAACTTCGAGATGCTCAACGCTTTCATCTTCAGGTCATGCATAGCAGATCTGTTATAGTCCCCTGATGCAAGAGATGCTACCACAAAAGCGCAACCAGTCTCTAAAATTACAGGATTATGAGATAAATACCTATGTAGAGACCGGTAATGCAAGCCCTAAGCTCCGCTTCCTCCATGCTTTGACAGGCATCACTGAAATCCCACGACCAAATTTATACTAAAAATATCAATATCTACAATATTGATTATAATGAGTATAAGAACTATGTTTTATAATGAGTGTAAAAATATTGATTTGACATTGTGAATGTTGATACTCCCTCCGTCTAAGTGAGTAAGTCATCTTAGGCTGTGCACTGTGACCAAGGAGGAGGGAAAAACGAGAGACATTAATGTTTATTTGCTAATTAAATAGTAGTGCATGCAATGAACTAACCACTGCATGTCATGTTTGATAGTCTTAGGTCATTAAAAGCATGCACACCCTCATCTCTTATTGGTTGATATGTCATGAAACAAGAAACGAGGTAGAAGTTAATGCACCGCGCCTACGTGTTTTGGGATTATTTGGTTTTCGTAAGATGACTTACACACCTAGCTATTAGAGTACCACTACCTCCCTTCTAGTTTAAAGGGCTCGACTCAAAATTTCACCTACTCTTAGCAAGATAGTAGAGGCGGTAGAATAGTTTTTGAAGTTTGCAAAAGTACTCAACTAATGTTGCCGTTCTTCACAAAAAAATGTGTTTACCAATGCATGCATAAACACTAGTTACTCTAACCCCCCTCTCTTCTTTAATTCTTTGCCACATCAGCATGTTTGCTATTCCCGTGTGCATGATACCAGCTAAGATACCACCATTATGGACAGCCTTAATCATCGCATGCAATAATTTAGTGCACCTTGAAATATGAACATGTGTGGGGCGTGTATGTTTTTAATGACTTGAGACTATGCCTAGCCCGGCATGCAAGATGACTTATTATGCACCGTTCCCCATACCTGCAGGAAGCCCGTTTGTCTCCAAATCTTTTCCTCTCCATGTGTGGAAACAATATGCCTGCCAAACTCTCCTTCTCCCTCCAGCGGTCCCACCACTCCACCCCGTGTGAAAAATCTGCATGCATGACTCTCCTCCCCCCACGCTCGTCCAATCCGTTGTGACCAGCAATATTTCCACCCCTTCGCTCCCCCGTAATTTACTCCAACAAATATGCCCATGTAGCTTTTACTTAACTTTAGGTGAATTTGGTCACTGACATACGGGCCCAGCAGTGTACTGGCCCACATGTTAGTGACGCAACTGGACCTCCAGTTAAGTCAGTGCAGCTCAGTCCATATCTTACATAGGTGTGCCATTGCTCGCTATAAATACTGCGCCTCCCACGACATCGCTATCTCCTCCCCCTCACGTTCACGTTCATTGCTATCTCCTCCCCCTCCCTCTCACGTCGACCACCATGGCATCGCCCCTCCCAAGACCTAGGAGCCCCTCGCTGCACCGCGCGGACAGTCACGCGTCGCCATTCTGTTCCTCGCCGCCACTAGTCGAGTAGGACGCGTCGGTGTTCCGCTCCTCGCCGCTACGCGACGCGTGGCTGTTCCGTTCCTCGCCGCCACTACTCGAAGAGGACGCGTCAGTGTTTCGCTCCTCGCCGCGACGTGATGCATCACCGTTCCGTTCGTCGCCGCCACTAGTCGAGGAGGACGCATCGGTGTTCCGCTCCTCGCCGCGACGCGTCGAGGTGGACGCGTTAGCGTTCCCAATCTCGCCAGCACGAGTGTCGGAGGACGTGTTGGCTCCCTGCTACGAGGAGAACGCTGCGCCGCCCGCCGAGCCCCCCAGCCTTGAGGAGCTTTGGAAAGAAATGGATGTCGCCTTGTGGGAGGCTTTGCCTCCAGCAGAGCATGCCAAAATAGAGGCGGAGAAGAAGGCCGAGGAAGAGTCGCGTCCGAGAGAGTCAAGCAATTGGTTCTTTGGCAGAAGGCTCGTGCGAGGGCCGTGAGGGTGGCGGAGGACGCCCGTGCCGATGCCCTGAGTGCAGTCGGGCCCAAGCACCTCATCTACGCTTGGCGGTACGTGGACCGGGTGCACGCTTCTAGCCAGGAGGAGTACCTGTTGGCGCCGGATCACCACACCGGTGAGATCACGCTCGTCCGCCGGCAAGCCGCCAATCAGCACCTCGCGAGTTGCGAGGCTGAGGAAGAGGCATTGTGTCGGCGTGCTGGGAAACGGCCGCGCACCAGGGCACTCGTGGCGCGCCGCAAGTGCTCCTACGAGCACCGTGGCTTTTAGGAGTATAATTTTTGTTTAGTAAGGCAATCTCATTAGTTTTGGGACGCAAATGATAAATCCCGAATGTTCAGGAATTTTTAGCGTCCTTAATTAAGTATGTAAAAGGGAAAGTTTGGAAATGTTGTGTATTATTACGCATTTTGCAAGTACATGCATATAGCACAAACTTTACTATATACTATTGGACTACACGTCTCTCTCGATATATGCTTGCAGACTGTGCTACTCCCTCCGTCCAGGTCAATAAGTCATCTTTGGTTGTGCACGGTGACCAAGAAGGAGGGAAGACTTGTACACCTAGATGGAGGGAGTACTACTATTACTTATGTACGTGCAAATGCACGTTTTAACATTACGATGCGGTTTTTGTAAAAGTAGAAAAACAGCACTAGTCAAGCTTGTGAAACGATTCAATGCAAAACAAATGCAAAAATGCTCGTTTGATTGTTTACTTTTAGCTTCCTTCTCTGTGGTTATTTCTCTGTCGTACTTTGTAGGGAGTATCTCACTGGTTGGAAAGGCATGCAAATTCCCAAACCGCTTCCAACACCCTGTATCAAATTTTTTGCCTAACAAGTTGTGCATGCAATTGGAATTCCAACTTGAGTACTACTACTAGTAGGAGTACCAGGGGACAGTTCTTTTAGGCTTCTAGATTAGTAATCCCATAACTACTACCTTTGTCCTGGTTTATTGGTCCCCATTGTAATCTGTGTCAAATTTTGATCATAAATTTAACTAATGAAATGTTAGTGCATGTCACATGCACTACTCCATCCGTCTAGGTGAGTAAGTCATCTTAGGCTGTGCACCGTGACCAAGCAGGATTAGAAAATGAGAAATGTTAATGTTTATTTGCTAATTAATAGTATTGCATGCAATGAACTAACCACTGCATGTCGTGTTTGATATCTCAAGTCATTAAAAGCATGCACACTCTTTATCTCTTATTGGTTGATATGTCAAGAAACAAGAAACGAGGTAGAAGTTAATGCACCGCGCCTAAGTGTTTTGGGATTATTTGGTTTTCGTAAGATGACTTACACACCTAGATGCACCGCGCCTAAGTATTTTGAGTAACATTTTATCAGTTAAATCTTTGGTCAAAATTTAGCACAAATTACAATGGTGAGGAATAAACCATGACGGAGTAGTAGTTTAGAAGCCCAAATAAATGAGTGAGGCGCCTTATTGTTACTCTCCACTATGACTAGTCTTGTGGGAAAAGTTGGGGAAGCCGCCAAAAGAACTGGCCCTAGGAGTAGTAGCTAGGGATCGAGTGTGGGAGATGAACCGGAGAAAGTAAATGCAAAGAGATGAAATGCAAAAAAGACGGAGGGATGTGATGGTTGCCTGTCCTTGTATTTTACCAGGCCATTTATTACTGGGAGTGGTTGGGTTTTGTGATATGATGGCTTTACTGCCGCGCCACGAGCGGGATGAGAGGTGAGACTCCTGTGCAGCGCCGCCCTCTACACTTGTACTACATCGATCGTGGTTTATTAGGCCCCCATTGAATTTGACTCAAGATTTAACTGACAAAATGTTAGTGCATGTCAACAAAAACTGTATCGTTGGATTCGTATTTGAACATAGTTTTGAATGATATAATTTTAGGTGACATGCATCAGTATTTATCGTACTATATATAATGTTAGTTCAATTTTTGGTCGTACTAATCTATAGTAGTAAGGTGCCCGTGCATTGCACTGAAGCGTGAGATGCATTGATCGGGGAGTTGTTTATTTTGACAAAGGATATGGGGTCATCTCATGTGTAACGGGTATCGATAGGTTTCTTCGCATATTATCTCATCTCTAGAGCTCACAAACATCCAGGCAGAATAGATAAAAAGGTATCTTTTGCAAACAAAAGCGTTCAACTGTTCAACCTGCATCCAAAACTTGTGAAGAAATAACACTTATTGTGCTTTGCAAGAAATGATCTTTAAGAATTAGTTTTTGAGTATCGATTCTTATACATGTTGGCTACAGATGACATGGCACTTTCTTATAGTCAGCAGTTGGCTATACTATTAAGTAATATTAACCATGCCCTTATACACCTAGATGGAGGGATTAAATCAGGATGACTTGCAAGGGGGCAGAGGAGATGTAAGAAATGGTTCATCATAAGTCTTTCACCAGTACTGTACTAAAAATTCATACATGGAAGATTCTAGACTAAACCATAAACGGATATACTTTTATTCATGCACGATACTCCAATAGAGCAAGATCATGCATGGAAGTCTCCACATGCTTAGACAGCAGATTACATTGAGCGAAGACTAATGATCAATATTTAACTTGATAATGCGTATTTTTTTAGAAGTACAGGGAGGCTCCTCCCCGGTTCCATTATCAAATGAAACCCAAAGTGTCTTACATCAGCTCACTGAGAGGAGCAGTTCAAAGGAAGGACTGCGGCGAAAGCCACTCAAGTTTAACGACAAGCTTATAGAATCAAAAGCGGCAAAGACACGGGCCGTAAGAGCCCACACACACACTACATGTTTTCTAAGTGCACTTGATAATGCGTATGTCCAGGTGAACCTCCTTGGAGTCCCCGTGCACGGAGTCGGTGGGTAAAGGATGGAACGGATGCCATGGGTTTTCCAAGTCCACATTGGCGGGATAGTCCCAGCTCCCCAGAGTCCAAGTCTGTCCGATGAGGCCGGTGTCGCCGCCCACGCAACCCGGAGGGGTAGTAACATTGACCACGCACCCGTACATCTGCCTCGTGTCAGTGTCAGCGTCAGCGGCGATGCCCCTGATGCACATTACAGAGATGGGGCGGCGGCCTGCGCGGGCCTCGCCGGTGCCCATGATCAAGAGGAAGATGTTGTCGTCCTCCTCCGGGACTAGATGGCGGCGATGATCCTCCAGCGACTCCGGCATGGTGAACCGGTAGCACGTCTCGTACTTGATGTTCTCCGCCAAGGGCCGGCAGTGACCACTGCACGCATCCGTGAGGTGATGCACCATGTCCGCCGGCGAGCCACAAAACGGCATCGGGCACTCATAGCAGTGGACGAAGGGCTCCTTGGAGGCATCAACCAAGCCGTACATGAAATGGGAGTGGCTGTAGAGGACGTTGCGCCAGTTGAATATATGAGCAAGTTACTACGAGATTTAATCCGAATAAGCACAAAATAAATCATGACGGCTATAACAGAGATGAAACTAATCATGTGGACTAGCATAGTAGTAGGATACAAAGTAGAAACATGAATTCTACCACGATTTCGAACAGGAAGGACAGAAACACATACGGTGCAACGGGAGCAGCACCGTTGGCGTTGAAGTTGTCGCCCATGTCGTTGAGGAAGAGGTTGCCAAGGTCGGGGAAGAAGTCGTCGTCGGTGAAGTCTTGGCTGCCAGCAGTCGCGAGAATGCGCTCCCCAGATTTCAACAGCGCCCACCGAATGGAGCGCATGAGGGAGTGGCTGTAGGGGACGTTGCGGCCGCCGAGCGCAGGAGTAGCACACGAAGCAGTAGATGGTGTCCTTACTAGTGCTCCCTAGTCTCTATATATCTATATCTATATATATCTACTCTTATAGAAAACCGAGTTGGTGATGATGGTATGCCTGCCATCTTGTAATATAGACCATCTGATCTATATCTGATGGATAGAAAGCCAACTATGACAATTTTACAAAAGATACCCGCACCTCTCTCCACATCTACAGATAAGGCCTTGCCTTGTTCATCCTTATCTCCCACAACCTCGTGCTCCTCCCTATGTCTCTATCTCTACTACTTTTTTTATAACAAATCGAATAGTGATGCGCCGTTCGCTGCACGCCCGGCTGAACACGCCTCCATCATCACCAACTGAGTCTTTTATAGGAGTAGGAGTAGAGAAAAAACCGAGTTGGTGATGATGGTGTGCCGTGCAATGCACGGGCATCTTGCTATTTTTTGCATATAAGTCCAAACACCACATAGACACGGTCTTTGAGCACGGTTCGTAGTCGTTCCATGTTCGGGCATTGAAGTTTGTAACTATTTTAGATTAGAATATACTACTCCTCCGGTGCTAGTAGTAGAGCAGAGTCCTACTCTACTACTCTACTCTAGCAAGCTAGGGCACAATACTGTAGTAGGTACTGTAGGGAGTACTAGTACTGTGATCACTCAAGCAAGTTGTCTAGCATCGATATGACCCTACGCTGCTGGTATGTGTCTCGTAAGTCAAGCGGCGTGCTGTAGTCATCATCACCTGTCCACTTCCCGCATCACATATTCGCTTCTCCATCTTTGTCCGCACATAATCTCATCCAAGCTTCCATCCCCGCTAAGGCGCCTCCCCCCCTCGTCCGAAACCCAAGCACTAACAATGGCAGAACCGAGCAACGTCAACCAAAAGAGTGGCTGGAATTCGCTCCCCACAGAGGTAATCAAGCTCATTGTTTCACGTGTGGACAATCTCAGTACCATGCCGCTCGCCGCGTGCTCGTCGGGGCTGTACTATATACTCAAAGCCCTCAGGCCGGAGCTTTTTAAGCCAGCTCCTTGCTTGCTGATGTCACCTGATCTTCAGAAACGGCATGTCACGCAGCATAACGATCGTAGGGTGGCGAGCATCAACCCCCTTCACTGCGATCCGATCCCCGTCAGCCTCAGCTACATTAATGGTATGTACTAGGTCGGCATGAACACGTCTTGGATGGTGCTCGTCGACGGTCATGGCAGCTGGATGCTCGTGGAGGTCTACACCCAGCGATTGATCCCCCTTCCTTCGATTAACACTGCACTGCTTTGGCACCGCGACCTAGAATACTCGAAATCTTACAGTAGCCAACATGATACCAAGTTTGATTCGCTCAAGGTTGTAATCTGCCAAGTGCCCACAAGATCTGTGAATTATAAAGATTTCAGGCTAATTGCGTTCTTCAACCGCGATCTCGCCTATCTGACAGGTCACTACGATAAGTGGATAAATCTGCACGTCCATCGCAGGATCATACATCCTCCATGGTTCTCTGATGCCATTGAACACAAGGGCTTCATTTACGCTATCGACTCCTTCTATGGCTGGACGTATTGCTGGCCTACTCCAGTCATCGCTACAAACGGCTATTACAACAGTATGTTACTTTCCTATGATATCATGATGGCTTGCTTATATTACTGTCAACATTTACTGAAAAAAATATTCATGCTCATAACATGTTGTTCTTAAGATTGACTAAATCAAGAGCCCTTTTTTATTTGACTCCAACTTGATATGATGTTGTAGGCCGCCTTGTGTCCCTACCCTTCCTAATCCCAGAACCTTTCAAAGAAAAGCGGCATGGCGGTTGTAGGTAGTTCCTGGCTCGATCAGACGATGGCGAAAGATTGATGATCGTTCGCACGTACCGGACGTGTTGTTTCGCGGAATACAATCACAGTCACTGCAAGGTCTTTGAGCAGGATCCCAGCTTCTCTGGGCCTTCAGGAATTTTTGACTGGAGGTTGGTAAGTAGCCTTGGTACATGCTCTCTGTTTGTCATACTGAATTATTCGATTAACCAGGAGATAACCGACAGCAAGGATCATGATGGCAGCGCGGTTTCGTTCATCAGGCAAAACTGTGTGTACACAGCGTACCATGCGTCTCTGCATGCACCATACCCTGATATGTGCCGCCACGCTCTGTAGCCCAAAGTAGGAGAGAGGGTCACAAGTATCAGACTTCGACCTGCTGGCTGGAGTTTCCCCCGTCAGGCACCCATCCGGTTCAAGCCATCAGCCAATCTCCACAGCTTAACAAAAAGTAACGTCTAACTGAGCCAGTTAGTTAGATGCGTACACTTGGTGTAGTAGGATCTTTATTTAGCTTGATGCATACACTTGTTCTTTTTTGGTAGCCCTTTTGTAATGATGGCTGATGTTTGGTTTGGAAGAGAGAGCTGTGTGTTCACTCTTCTGGCCTGCTTACTGCTTCTGGTGCACCCCCAGCCCTGGTTGCTGCTGCTGCTGTTTTCAATGTATAATCAGTAGTATATTTTGTCTGTTGGTTGAATAAATGTGTTGTTAGAACGACAAACACAATGTTTTGGAAGTCGTTGCACGGCTCGATCCTTTAGTGCCCCGTACCGTACGTGGCTCATACTATTTTTCATACGGAACACATTTTCCACTTGTTGATAACATGTAGCCCACTGATGAAGGCCCAATAGAGAAGCCCATAATTAACTGGAAGGGAGGCTCTCACATGAATCCGGCCCAGGTACATGCTCATGGTCCCCTAAACATAAATAAGTAAATAAATAAATAAAGCTAAATGCTCATGCACCAATTCTTTGGGAAAATAGGTAGCCCAGTATTTCTTTTTGAAGAATACCCAAGCTAGGCCTATTTGTTTTCTCTGAATTACTGGGCTGCAAATCTTTCAAGACGAGGAGGGATGCATTCCGTCCTGGCCAAAGAGTATGGTCAATGTCTGTTAAAAGTAATATCAAAAGGAGTTGAAAATTCCAAAAAAATTATAGCAAATGGGATATTAGTTTTTTTGAATTTTGTTCTTCACTGATATCTTATACGTATTTCATTGGATTTAACATGACATAGTACTAATTTATTTTTAAATTTGTTTTAGTATGGCTATTAATTTTTGGATTAAGAATATTTCATTCCCCAGTAAAAAAATGCGAATTTTCAAAATTTCCCACATATTTAGTTAATTTTTTGACCCTCGTACTGACCAGAAAATGGTCGGCAATTCTAAAAATGGAAAACGGGCTGCAATAAATTCCATATGAATTAGAAAATGAGTAAAAATTATAAAAATAATAGCAAATGGGCTATACACGCCACATATTTCGAGGCCGACTTGTTTACGCAAGGCTTTGTCAGTGAACACACGATTCTAGCCGCCGTGCTTCTTCAATCTCTGATCTTCCTGCTCCAGCCACCTAAACTAGCGCCGGCGGGACTGCCTGCTCCCTCCTCTTGTGGCCCGCTGTGATGCCGCGCAGGCTTCCCTGGCCCACCCTACTCCCTCTGCTGGCCTGGCCGCACGCAATCAACTGCCTCCTTATTACGCGAAAAAAAATGATTCCTCCCACTGACATCTGGGGCGCACCGGTTGGGAGGCTGACCTATGGTCCTACTACGTTGACGCGTACGCAGGGCTTGTCAACTTAGTCAACAAATGATTCTAGCAGCAATAACCGTTGGATTTGAATCGAACGGTCCTGCTGCTTCTTCAATCGCTGCTCTTCTTGCACCAGCCGCCCAAACCAGCGTCGGGGAGACCGCCTGCTCCTGCCTCCCGTGGCCGGCTATGCTGCCGTTGAGGCCTCATCGCCCCCTACTACTCCCGCCGCTAGCCAGGCCCTGCGGCGACGGCAGCCTCACACCGCAGCTGAACCAGTGAACCCTCGTACTCCTCTCCGCGTGGGCATCCACTACCGCGTCTTCCCCGGCTCCGCGTTGTCCCCTTCCTAGGCCTCGCCATCGTCCACCGCCTTGGTGCTCTCGGCGCGGCGTGGTCAATGTGGTCAACGACATTCCATCGGAAGAGTACTGTATGTGGAGAGGCTGACAGCTGGGTCCACGGCCACAGCCCAGTTTTTTTGTGATTTGCCAAGTAAGTCGCTTTGTCAGGCCTGTTGGGCTGCAAATCTTTCAAGACGAGGAGAGCTTTCATTCGGCTGGCCGAGAAAATGGCCCATCAGTAATGAGAAATGGGCTGTACATTTTTAAAACACATCAAACCGGCAATTAGTATCTTTTTTTCATTTTGAGATTTTAAATTACATTAATTTTATGCGTGGAGAATTTGTTGGATTTTATATTGATATACATTTATTTTTAACATCAGTTTGAATGTGAGTCGAAATTTCGGGATTAAAAACAGTTTGGACCGCACCGAAATATGGAAAATTTCGTATAAGTTTTTAACCGTGGCCACAATATGGACTGTAATGCTAACAAAAAGAATATGGGCTCCAAAAAAAGCCTTAAGAATTAGCAAATGGGCTGTAAATTTTTAAAAATAATGGCAGATGGGCTGTATGTTGTTTTCCACAGATTTGAGGCTTTCCTACAAAAAAGGTTGACGCACAAGCAGTGACTGTTGGATGGCCATCCAACGGCCGTCGTGCTTCTTCAATATCTGCTCTTCCTGCTCCAGTCGCTCAAACAAGCGCCGGTGGGACTGCCTGCTCCCTCCTCCCCGCGGCCGGCTCTGACAGCTCGGACCCACCAGCTATATCTTCGTACGCAAGGAAGTGCCTCCTTATTACACAAAAAAAAATGAATACTCCCCTTGTTAGCTGGGACCCAGTATAGTGGCAGGCTGACTTGTTGGCCTACTAAGTTGACGGGGACGGAGGGCTTTGTCAACTTAGTCAATATGCACGATTCTAGCTCCAGTGACCGTACGATGTCCATCCAACGGCCGTAGTGCTTCTTCAACCTCTGGTCTTCTTGCTCCAGCCGCCCAAATCAGCGCCGGTCATGCCTCGTGCTCCTGCCTCCCGTGGCCGGCTACGATGCGGCGGAGGCCTCACCGCCCCTACTACTCCCACCGCTGGCCAGACCATCCCTCCACTCACCCACACCCCCTGTTATTCTACGGCGATGGCAACCTCACACCGCAGCAAACCAGTGAACCCTCGTACTCCTCTACGCGTGGGCATCCACTGTCGCGTCTTCCCCGGCTCCGCGTCATCCCCTTCCCAGGCCTCGCCGTTGTCCACCGCCCTGGTGCTCTTGGCGCGGCGTGGTCAACGTGGTCAAGGAACGGCTTCCATCAGACGTGGTGGAGAGGCTGACAGCTGGGTCCACGGCCGCAGCAAGGAAGTACCTCCTTATTACGCGCAAAATAATTATTCCTCCACCTGACAGCGGGGACCCACCGGACGGGCCACCATATTTCACGAAAAAATGTTTCCCCCCTGACTGCTGGGAACTACCAGCTACACCTTTGCATGCAAGGAAGTGCGTCCGGGCAAAAAAAACAAAAGGATTCACTCCCCTGACTGCTGGGACCCACCAGCTACATCTTCGCATGCAAGGAAGTGTGTTCGGGCAAAAAAAATGATTTGCCCCCCTGACTGCTGGGACCCACCAGCTATATCTTTGCACGCAAGAAAGTACATCCGTGCAATAAAAAAACAAAATGATTCGCCCCCTGACTGCTGGGACCCACCAGCTACATCTTCGCAGGCAAGGAAGCGCCTGACAGTCGGGACCCACCTGGTCGAAGCGTACGTAGCGTTGTCATTCTGGTCGCGAACGTGTATGTACATACTGGTCGATGTAGAGGCACGCACATGTCATAGTAGAGGAGCGCACGTGTCGTAGTAGAGGCGCACACATAGCATGTACACGTACGTACAGCAGCGAGGGTGCAAGAAAGAAAATACGGCCACGTACGTACATACGGGCAGGGTCTCGAACGCCTACTCGCACATACGTACATGGCTGGGTCGGAACAGAGAAACATCATCATCGTCGTGTTCATGGGGAGCCAACCGGCTGGGTCGGAACGGAATGTGTGGTCGTGTTCATCGGGAGGGCTTGGACGGAACATGCGATGGAAATTAGGCCTGGCATACCGCACAACGGAGGAAACGGACCTTCGACGTTCGGAACGGGGTCCTGTTGATCGGGAGGGGTGTGGCGTACCGTAAAACGGACGAAACAGACCTCCTACGGTTGAAACGGGGGTCCAGTTGATCGCGAGGGGTGTGGCGTACCGCAAAACGGACGAAATGGACCTCCTACGGTCGA
>NC_057798.1:483260031-483315814 GCF_018294505.1 Triticum aestivum | reverse complement strand
TCATGGACGGCCCAAAGAATGTCATGCAGCTGCGTCTCCGGCCCGCCCAAGACGAAAAGCCCATTTTCTGTCATGATTTTTTGTCATAGAAGTAGGAGCCCACCACATCTATGATGGTACTGGGTTTTGTCACAATTATTGACATAGAAGTGTCATATGTACGACATAAATTTTTTTCGTTCGGCCCAAATGTCATGGATGTGTCTTTTTTTTGTAGTGCGCTGTCCAGTGCTCCACTCCTAGATTACTTTGGTACCTCCCTGCTATACTTATAGCAAGGCACACATTAGGTCTGGTACACATCATTGCATACATGATAGAACCTATGGCTGAAGCATAGGGAATGGCTTTCATTTTCTCTCTATCTTCTGCAGTGGTCGGGCATTGAGTTTGACTCAAATTCACACCTTGTAACACGGGAAAGAACCCTTTCTTTGACTGGTCCATTTTGAACTTCTTCAAAACTTTATCAAGGTATGTGCTTTGTGAAAGTCCAATTAAGCGTCTTGATCTATCTCTATAGATCTTGATGCCAAATATGTAAGTAGCTTCACCGAGGTCTTTGATTGAAAAACTCTTATTCAAGTATCCTTTTATGCTATCCAGAAATTCTATTTCATTTCCAATCAACAATATGTCATCCACATATAATATTACAAATGCTACAGAGCTCCCACTCACTTTCTTGTAAATACAGGCTTCTCCAAAAGTCTGAACAAAACCATATGCTTTGATAACAATATCAAAGCGTTTATTCCAACTCTGAGAGGCTTGCACTAGTCCATAAATGGATCGCTGGAGCTTGCACACTTTGATAGCACCCTTTGTATCGACAAAACCTTCTGGTTGCGTCATATACAACACTTCTTCCAGAAATCCATTCAGGAATGCAGTTTTGACATCCATCTGCCAAATTTCATAATCATAAAATGTGGCAATTGCTAACATGATTCGGACAGACTTAAGCATAACTACGGGTGAGAAAGTCTCATCGCAGTCAACTCCTTGAACTTGTCGAAAATCTTTCGCACAAGACAAGCTTTGTAGATAGTAACATTACCGTCAGCGCCAGTCTTCTTCTTGAAGATCCATTTATTTTCTATGGCTTGCCGATCATCGGGCAAATCCATCAAAGTCCACACTTTATTCTCATACATGGATCCCATCTCAGATTTCATGGCCTCAAGCCATTTCGCGGAATCTGGGCTCATCATCGCTATCCTCATAGTTCGTAGGTTCATAATGGTCTAGTAACATAACTTGCAGAATAGGATTACCATACCACTCTGGCGCGGACCATACTCTGGAATACCGACAAGGTTTGGTAGTAACTTGATCTGAAGTTTCATGATCATCATCATTAGCTTCCTCACTAATTGGTGTAGGAATCACTGGAACTGATTTATGTGATGAACTACTTTCCAATTCGGGAGAAGGTACAATTACCTCATCAAGTTCTACTTTCCTCCCACTCACTTCTTTCGAGAGAAACTCCTTCTCTAGAAAGGATCCATTCTTAGCAACGAATATCTTGCCTTCGGATCTGTGATAGAAGGCGTACCCAATAGTTTCCTTTGGTTATCCTATGAAGACACACTTCTCTGATTTGGGTTTGAGCTTATCAGGTTGAAGCTTTTTCACATCAGCATTGCAGCCCCAAACTTTAAGAAACGACAACTTTGGTTTCTTGACAAACCACAATTCATAAGGCGTCGTCTCAACGGATTTTTATGGTGCCCTATTTAAAGTGAATGCAGCCGTCTCTAAAGCATAACCCCAAAACGATAGTGGTAAATCAGTAAGAGACATCATAGATTGCACCATGCCCAATAAAGTACGGTTACGATGTTCGGACACACCATTACGATGTGGTGTTCCAGGTGGCGTGAGTTGTGAAACTATTCCACATTGTTTCAAATGAAGACCAAACTCGTAACTGAAATATTCGCCTCCATGATTAGATCATAGAAACTTTATTATCTTGTTACGATGATTTTCTACTTCACTCTGAAATTCTTTGAACTTTTCAAATGTTTTAGACTTATGTTTCATTAAGTAGATATACCCATATCTGCTCAAATCATCTGTGAAGGTAAGAAAATAACGATACCCGCCACGAGCCTCAACACTCATTGGACCGCATACATCAGTATGCATTATTTCCGATAAGTCAGTAGCTCATTCCATTGTTCTGGAGAACGGAGTTTTAGTCATGTTGCCCACGAGGCATGGTTCGCAAGCACCAAGTGATTCATAATCAAGTGATTCCAAAAGCCTATTAGCATGGAGTTTCTTCATGCGCTTTACACCAATATGACCTAAACGGTTGTGCCACAAATAAGTTGCACTATCATTATCAACTTTGCATCTTTTGGCTTCAATATTATGAACATGTGTATCTCCACGATCGGGATTCAATAAAAATAGACCACTCATCAAGGGTGCATGACCATAAAAGATATTACTCATATAAATAGAACAACCATTATTCTCTGATTTAAATGAACAATCGTCTCGCATCAAACAAGATCCAAATATAATGTTCATGCTCAACGCGGGCACCAAATAACAATTATTTAGGTCTAAAACTAATCCCGAAGGTAGATGTAGAGGTAGCGTGCCGACGGCGATCACATCGACCTTCGAACCATTCCCGACACGGATCATCACCTCGTCCTTAGCCAATCTTCATTTAATCCATAGCCCATGTTTCAAGTTGCAAATATGAGCAACAAAACCAATATCAAATACCCAAGCGCTACTACGAGCATTAGTAAGGTACACATCAATAACATGTATATCAAATATACCTTTCACTTTGCCATCCTTCTTATCCGCCAAATACTTGGGGGCAGTTCCGCTTCCATTGACCAGTCCCTTTGCAGTAGAAGCACTCAGTTTCAGGCTTAGGTCCAGACTTGGGCTTCTTCTCGGGAGTAGCAACTTGCTTGCTATTCTTCTTGAAGTTCCCCTTATTCACTTTGCCCTTTTTTCTTGAAACTAGTGGTCTTGTTGACCATCAACACTTGATGCTCCTTCTTGATTTCTACCTCCGCAGCCTTTAGCATTGCGAAGAGCTCGGGAATCATTTTCGTCATCCCTTGCATATTATAGTTCATCACGAAGCCTTTATAGCTTGGTGGCGGTGATTCAAGAACTCTGTCAATGACACTATCATTAGGAAGATTAACTCCTAGTTGAGTCAAGTGGTTATGGTACTGTCGGTGTACTAGAGTAGGGGTACCCTAGTATCCCGAACTTGTGCACGGGCAGTCGCAGCACCCCGCGGCAAGGCTTGCCGGGTGACCGCCACGGTCCTCCGTGGTTCCCTTGGAGCCATTCAAGAACAAAGTATTCAAGCCAAGGAGACAAGGCCCCGGCAAGAGGAGCTTGCCAGGAAGGCCAACCAAGGCACCTCAAGGAACTTGCCGCGATGCACCACGCGTCCCGGCAAGGCCCGGTGAGCGACAAGCTTCCGGACGCGACAAGGCAACGACCGCGGCAAGGCGCTTGCCGTGGCAAGCGGCCACTCTGTACCCACGCTCCAGCACATCCACCAACGTGTCGACCTGGGGCCTTTCCAGGCGCACGTGGCGAGAGGCTGTGCAGCCAGCGGTGCGCGGAGGCATGCGACGCTGACAAGATTGCCATCATGGCGAGCGGTGGCGCCCCTGACGGTCCCTTTTTACACTATTTGGGTGACGCAGATGGGCATTTAATGCCTTTGTCCCCTGCCGTCAGGGTTAGGTAGGATGCACTGTGCAGGTAGCTGTACCAACCACCCCTCTTTTTCCATTTTTACCCTCGTCTGCGTTGCCACCTGTCGGTGACCCCTTGAGCATATAAAAGGAGGCCCATGCGCAACGTAGGGGGGGTCGGTTGGCTTCGGCTCGAAAACCAGAAACACACTCACGCTCGGTCTCGTTAGGAGCTCGTGTGTCCTGTAACACCCAGCGCTCTCGAGCAAGAACTCAATACAATCAGACAAGCAGCAGTAGGAGTATTATCTCTCCGGAGAGCTCCGAAGCTGGGTAAACTGCTCGTGTGCTTCGCCTCGATCTGCTCTTCGAGCGACCTCCGCCCCCCGCTGAACCGAAAGGGGCTCGGTCCGCCGGTCCCATAGGTGTTCGTGGATCAGTTTCCCCGACATCTTTAGTGTGCCAGGTAGGGGGGCGTCGAGATTGTGTGAACCTAATCCGGCGTCCACATGAGCTAGATCTTCATCTTCTTCATCGACATGCCACCGAAGAAGAAGGCTTCGGAGGCATCTGGTCCGTCCGCGTCGATTCCACCGCGCCCAGAGCAAGCGGGTGGTGGGGTGGACGCCGGTGGAGGAACAGACGCCGACGAGGGAGCTCACGGTGCCGCCAGGTCCAAAGACAGGGCTGCGCAGACCTCGGCGTCCGTACATGTACCGCGCCCATCTCAGGAGGCGCAGGACCGACAGCGTCATGGTATTCGTAGTACCATACGCTTGTTGGACCAAGATCGAGCTGGTGGATCTCGGGGCGCTCAAGACCAGCACGCACGCCAACGTGCTGGCACGAGCGAGACATGGTCGCCCGGACGGGATACTGCTCCTTCTAACATAGTTAGAAGTCTGAGCATATCCCGCTCCTCGCACCGTTCGCCACTACCGCCCACCACTCCAACAGAAGCTTTGGCGCGAGCTCAACTGCTCCTAGATTACCCTCCAACGGTAGACAAGACCGATCAATGGAGGACCACCATTCAGAGTCTCATCGGCTTCGCCAACGGCGACACTCCGCGGCAGCCGAGTACATCGCTGCCACAGCAGGACTGCCAGGCGCGAGCCGGTGGCGGCGAAACTGGTGGGGGTGCAACCACCATGCACTCTCCGTCCCGAAGGCCAAGATCGCCGACTCGCCGGGTCCACCTCGACAGCGACTCCACCGCATCATCGGATCCACGAGCTCGTCGTGATCAACGCCAAGTTCTTCACGAACGACAGCAAGAAGACGCTCGTACTCGCATCGAGCACCGAAGAGAAGCACGGCGTCAATCTGACCAGCGCGCTGGGCCCTCTGTCGACATGCATGCGCCAGGGGAACCAGGCGACTTGCCGTACGCGGTAGGTTGCCCTACGTTTACTCGTGAGCTGCGGCAAGTCCAGTGGCCCAGCAAGAAGAATTTCAAGCCAGACGTACCAGGGAAGTATGACGGCAAGACGCATCCGTCGGAGTTCCTCAGCATCTACACCATTGCGGTGCAAGCTGCCGGGGGGCGGGACGACAAGATCCTTGCCAACTACTTCCCACTGGTGCTCAAACCCAACGTCAGATCCTGGCTCATGCACTTGCCGGACGGCTCCATATCCTCTTGGGCCGATCTATGCCATCAGTTTGTCGGCGCCTTTACAGGCGGCCACAAGCCCCATGGCCAAGAGAGTGACCTTCATCTGCTCGCCCAGAAGGAAGGAGAGCCCCTACGCAAGTATATTCAGAGATTCAGCCACATACAGCACAACATCCCAGATGTCCACCCTGCTGCGGTAATCAGCGCGTTCCATCAGAACGTGCGAAACCGCAGGATGCGGGAGGAGATGGCGATGTGCAAGATCAGAGACGTCAGAGAGCTATATGCCCTGGCCGACAAGTGTGCACGTGCTAAGGAAGGGAGGAAACTCCCCGGAGAGAATACAGGAGCAGGAGGATCTGATAGTGAGGATGTTGCCCCGGCAAAGAAAAACCGGCGGCGGAACAACAGGAAGAAGAAAGGCAAAGATGTGTTAGTCGTTGAGCAGTCCGGCAACGGAGGTGGCACCAAGAAAGCCAAAGCTGGTAGCTCCAGCAAGGAGATTGCCGCAGGCACTAACTACCAGGCTCTGGCGGTCGCCGACAAGCAGGACGGCACCAACAAGCAGTACTGCAAGATCCACCGCACCAAGGGCCATGACCTCCAGAGCTGCAAGAAGGTCGAGCAGCTTGTCGAACAGCAAAAGGCTGAATACGAGCGACGCGACAAGGAGAAGGCCCAGGAGGGTGCTGGAGGATCCGGCAAGAAGCGCCCCGGCCGGGGAGGACGCCGCGGCAAGGCCAAGCAGCGGCAAGGAGACAGACCTCCCCGCGGCCGCGACAAGGATGAAGATGACGACGACGATGAAGATATGGATGATGACGAGGCCGATGAGCAGGAGTTCCAGAAAGCCACAGAGGTCCCGTGCGTTGACGGCGGTGCTTCTCTGCATACTTCACACCGCCAACTCAAACAATGGGTGCGGGAAGTCAATGCGGCAGAACCACCCGTCGAGTCACGCAGGCCTCTGAAATGGTCCAGCACGCCTATCATCTTTGATATTGAGGACCACCCTGATCGCATAACTGCGGTCGGGTGCTTGCCGATGTTGGTTTCGCCAACTATCCGCAACCTCAAGGTCACTAAGATGCTAGTTGACGGCGGGGCCGGCTTGAATCTGATCTCCTCCGCGGTGCTCCAGAAACTCCAAATCCCTGACAGCGAGCTCGAAGAGATCGGTACATTCCAAGGAATCAATCCGGGAAGGAGCAAGCCAAAGGGAAAGATCACGTTGCCGGTGACATTTGGCAGCGAGTTGAACTTCAGGACTGAGAGGGTCACTTTTGACGTTGCTGACTTTCCATTGCCTTACAATGGGATACTCGGCGGTCCAGCACTCGCCAAATTCATGGCAGCCTCTCACTATGCATACAACATGCTGAAGATGCCAGGCTCGATAAGCGTCATCTTTGTCCCTAGCGACAAGAAGGATGCTCTTATCTGCGCCGACAAGATCTACCGGGAAGCAGCAGCTGCAACAGATCGCAGGTCACTTGCCGCTGAAGCTCCCGGGGGGAAGAAAAAGACCAAGTCCGGCAAGAGTTCTGATGCCCACTCCGGCAAGCGCACCTCTTCGGAGTGCTGCGCTACTGTCGAGGACGCACCATCAAGCTCCACCGGCAAGTGTAAGAAGGCAATGGCAGCTCCACCAGAGACCAAGAAGGTGTCCGCTCTCGACCCTAAATAGGAAAGCGCGCTCGTTGCTTTCCTGCGGGCGAACGTCAACGTGTTTGCGTGGCAACCGTCTGACATCCCCGGTGTTCCCAGGAAAGTAATTGAGCACCACCTGGCCGTCTGTCCTCATGCGCGGCCCGTCAAGCAGAAAGTCAGGAAGCAGGCAATGGAGCGCCAAGAATTCATTGCAGAAGAAATCAAGAAGTTGGAAGCAGCAGGCCTTGTCAGAGGAGTGCTCCATCCTACGTGGTTGGCCAATCCTGTAGTCATGCGCAAGGCTAACGGGAAATGGAGGCTTTGTATCGACTTTACCGATGTCAATAAAGCTTGTCCCAAAGACCCATTTCCCTTGCCGCACATCGATCAGATTGTTGACTCCACGGCCGGATGTGACTTGCTTTCATTTCTTGATGCATACTCAGGATACCATCAGATCTTCATGGCAGAAGAGGATGAGGAGAAGACCGCATTCATCACCCCATGTGGCACATACTGTTTCGTACGGATGCCTTTCAGTTTAAAGAATACTGGTTCAACATTTGCAAGGGTAGTCCACCACGCTTTTGAGCCACAAATGCACAGAAATGTGGAACCCAACATGGATGACATAGTGGTCAAGAGCAAGGACAGGGCGACCCTGATTCAAGATTTAGACCAAACATTTGCAAATCTGCGCAAGATCAACCTCAAGCTGAACCCCGAGAAGTGTGTGTTTGGAGTCCCCTCCGGCAAGCTTCTCGGGTTCTTCGTGTCTCAGCGGGGAATTGAAGCCAATCTCGACAAGATCAAGGCCATTGAGCAGATTGAAGCACCAAAGCGCGTCAAGGATGTACGAAGACTTGCCGGTTGCGTGGCTGCTCTCAGCAGGTTTATCTCTAGATCTGCTGAGCGCACCCTGCCGTTTTTCAAAATATTGAAAAAGGCAGGTCCAATGAAATGGACTCCGGAGGCGGAGGCTGCGCTGCAGGACTTGAAGAGATACATGTCCTCCACTCCAACACTTGTCGCACCTAAGCCACAAGAGAAGTTGCTGCTATATATAGCGGCAACCAATCAAGTGGTTAGTGCTGCGTTAGTGGCAGAGAGGGAGGCGGATGATGAGCCAGCAACCACGGCAGATGCACCCAGCGACAAGCAAGGGACTTCACCGACAAGCTCTGGTCCCGACAAAGATGGATCTGCGCAGGCACACGAAGAGATGCAGAAAAGAATGGTGCAGCGCCCAGTTTACTTTGTCAGTTCCCTTCTGTAGGGGCTAGGTCAAGGTACTCTGGAGTGCAGAAACTGCTTTTCGGCCTTCTCATGGCCTCGAGAAAGCTGCGCCATTACTTCCAAGCACATGAGATCACAGTCGTCACTCGTTTTCTGCTGAAGAGGATACTACAAAATCCAGAAGCAACAGGCAGGATTGTCGAGTGGGCGCTGGAACTGTCAACCTTTGGCCTCAAGTTTGAGAGCACTTCAACTATCCAAAGCAGGGCATTGGTGGAGTTCATAGCAGAATGGACGCCAACACAAGATGAAGAAATTCCAGAAACGAGCATCCCCGTCAAGGAAGCAGGCAAAGAGTGGTTGATGTACTTTGATGGTGCCTTCTCGCTGCAAGGCGCCGGTGCGGGCGTGCTACTTGTCGCACCCACCGGAGAGCACCTCAAGTACGTAGTCCAGATGCACTTTCCCAAGGAGCAAGCAATGAACAATACTGCAGAGTATGAAGGTTTGCTTGCCGGTCTCAGGATCGCAGCGGACCTTGGGATCAGGAAGCTTATTGTCAGGGGTGACTCACAGCTTGTCGTCCGCCAAGTGAACAAGAATTATCAGAGTCTATTGATGGAGGCCTACGTTGATGAAGTGAGAAAGCTAGAAGAGCACTTTGACGGCCTACAGATGGAACATGTTCCAAGAGCTCAGAACGACATTGCCGATGGCCTGTCAAAGTGCGCCGCATTGAAGTTACCTGTGGAACCAGGGATCTTCGTGCTCAAGCTGACTCAACCATCTGTGATGCCATCAACTGACAGAGCAAGAAGAGGAAGTTGGTTTCTGGTGACTATTTTCCGGCAAAGCTACCCGAAGCCGCCGCCAAGAAGGTCCTCAAGATCAACACCAAGAGCGCTGAGGAGCAGTCTGCTCCGGCAAGCCTTAGGGTTTGTTCCATCGTAGCAGACGCTCCCGACAAGTTTTGCTCCGGCAAGCTTACCGGGGAACATCAAGCTCCGGCTGAGCCGCATGTTCTCGCTGTAGAAGCGGATGTTCCCACAGCAGCAGATGTGCCTTTAGTCCTTGTTGTCGAGCCGCAAGCTCCAGCATGGGCACAGCAGATTGTCCATTTCCTTCAGACAGGAGAACTTCCCGAAGAGCAAGAAGAAGCGGAAAAAGTAGCCTGGCAGTCAACTATGTACCAGTTTGTCGACAACACACTGTACAGAAGAAGACTCAACGGTGTGAAATTGAAGTGCATTCATCGGGAAGATGGACAAAAGCTATTGGCAGAGATACATGGAGGCATATGTGGTCACCACATTGGCGCAAGAGCACTTGCCGGCAAAGCTTTCCGGCAAGGTTTCTTTTGGCCGACAGCCCTCCAGGATGCAACTGCACAAGTAACCAAGTGTGAAGCATGCCAGTTCCACTCCAAACAGATACACCAGCCAGCTCAAGCTCTCTAGACGATCCCTTTATCCTAGCCATTTTCGGTCTGGGGGCTCGACATCCTCGGCCCCTTTCCCCGAGCTGTCGGGGGCTTTCAGTACTTGTACGTTGCAATCGACAAGTTCACAAAGTGGCCGGAAGTGGAACCAGTTAGGAAGGTGACAGCACAATCAGCAGTCAAGTTCTTCAGGTCGATTGTTTGCCGTTTCGGGATCCCTAACAGGATCATCACCGACAACGGCACGCAATTCACAAGCCGCACCTTCATGCAGTACGTCCAAGATCTTGGCGCCAAGGTCTGCTTCGCTTCTGTTGCTCATCTGAGAAGCAACGGTCAAGCGGAGAGGGCAAATGCTGAAGTGCTGCGCGGGCTCAAGACCAGGACTTTCGACAGGCTCCACAAGTGCGGAAGGAACTGGATTGAGGAGCTGCCGGTGGTTCTTTGGTCGATCAGGACGACGCCAAATCGAGCCACTGGCCAGACACCTTTCGCTCTAGTCTACGGAGTAGAGGCAGTTCTCCCCACGGAACTCGTATATGGATCACCTCGAGTGCTCTCTTATGATGAGCTTGAGCAAGAGCAGCTGCGACAAGATGATGCGCTGCTCCTTGAGGAGGACCGGCTTCAGGCTGCTGTACGAGCTGCTCGATACCAGCAAGCTTTGCGCCACTACCATAGCCGCAAAGTTAATGCCAGAAGTTTCGAGGAAGGCGACCTTGTTCTTCGGCGCGTTCAGTCCGCCAAGAATTCCAACAAGTTGACGCCAAAGTGGGAAGGCCCTTATCGGGTGAAACGAGACACTAGGCCTGGCGCTGTCCGCCTTGAGACCGAAGATGGCACTCCGGTGAGCAACTCCTGGAACATTGAGCATCTTCGTAAGTTTTACCCGTAGGGCGCGGTTGCCAGAACCTGTTCCGGCAAGCACCTTTTGTACAAGTCTTGCCGACGTTGCATGTAATCCTTTGTACAAAGCCGGGCACAGACCCCGTGCATAAGTAAAGCTCATGTGCGCTGCACATCTTGTCAATTTCATGCTTTCTACTTTATCTTTGCATGCGCTATCTGACACTTTGTGCAGCACTTACCCCCGGTAAGCAATAATGAGCCATAAGGCTCCATGTCTTTATTTTCTCTTCTTTCTTTTTCTCAAAAAGGAAAGGAAGGTTCCCTCGCCCACAAGTTTGCCGGGGGGAAAGGAGAAGATAATGGTGTGGACCAGGCATCGTTCAAGGAAGTTCCGCCTTACCGGAAAACAAGCGACAGAAAAAGCTAAGTTGCCAAAGTTTGAGCAATCGGTTTTTAAATTTTTAAGTTATCTTCCTCGAACGACCGTGCTTTGTATAGAAAACCTGTGCGCGGAGGAACCAACTCGTAGCTAGTTGCGCCCTTACTTTGTTTCGAGTCCGCTCAACAACTTAAGTGTGCTGCGACTAGTTGCGACAAGGTTTCTTGCCGGTAGCGGCACCGCCAGCAGGCTGCTGACGTCCCGCACTCAACGCTCGCGGCTAAGGTGCCTGCACCGACAAGTTTCCTAAAAGCGTAGGGCAAAACATACAATGGAAGGAATCAAGTAAAGGAAATAACATAGCAATCACTACCCAAAATAGAGTTATATTACAAGATAGCTTGTAGCAGCTCTAATAGATTGTTCTCATAACATGATCAACAGCGACAAGAAAAAGAGAAAACGCGCGGCCTAATCTACGCGATTTCCCTCAACCCTCTTGATCTCGCTCACCTTGTCCACAATGGGTGCGACAAGGGCCTTGAGCGCTTCCAGATCAGCATTTGGCGGCAGGGGCCTGAGGACGTTGGTGAGGTTGAGGCCTGGGTTGCGGAAGGCCACCTTCACCAGCACCTTTTGAAGAACTCCCGCGCAGATCTTGCGCGACTCGTCGGCCAGCTGCTTTGGGATCTTCTCCCGGAGTCGCTGGAGGGCCGTCTCCACGCCTTTGAAGAACAAGCTGAGCTTGGCGCTGGGTTGGAGGCGCTCATCGGAGGAGTACTCGAGGTCCTCCATCCCCAGCTGCGCCAGCTCCCCGTCGATGACTGCGGCAACATTCACGAGACCCTTGGTCCAGTGCTCCACAGTCTCCCTAAATGCATTCTGGGCGGCAGCAGCATTCGCTAGCAGCCCCTCGTCGGCCTTGATCTTCTCCGACAAGGTCACCTCCCGCTCCCTGGCGCCGTCCAGCGTCTGAGTCAAAGTAGCCAGATTCAACTCGAGATCTGCATTGGAATCCTTGGCGGCACTGAGCTCCTTGCTCCTCTCAGCGAGAAGACCCTGCAGCTCACCATGAGCGGCAGCGTCCTTCTCGCGCTCACGCCTGAGCTCGGCAAGCTTCTCGCCGCTCGCCCTGAGATCGGCTTCCAGCTGCGCCACCTTCGTCTCCAGCTCCTTCTTGGCAGCCTCGGCAGCTGTGGCGGCATCCCTTGCCTCCTTGAGAGCCCCGCCAATTGCTTGCTCGCGCTCGGCAAGCTCCTCCTCGTGGCTGTCAAGGTTGACCTTGCGCTGCGCCAACTCTCCTTCCTGCGCAAATAGATTTTCGGCGACAAGCCATTGCTTCTCTTCAACTTCAGCCTTCTCGAGGAGGAAGGCTTTCCGCTCCTCGAGAAGTTGCTCCCGCTCCTCCGCCAGGGACCGGAGAGCTTCCTGCCTGAGACCCCGGAGCTCCTCCGCGCGCTTCTCGATATCCACTCCCGCCTTCGCGACAAGTGCTTCTCGGGATGCCAGCTTGGCTTGTCGGGCGCGGTAGAGCGACATCAGCTTCCGCAGCAGCCGCTCCTCCTCAGGCTCATCGCTGCTGCTGCTTGGCGCGTCGACCAGCGTCAGCCCAGCGGAGGCGAGCACCTCTCCGTCCAGGATTTCTCCCTCGACCGGCGCCCTGGAGCTTGACGCCCAGGGAAGCTTGATGAAGATACCGTCGCCGGCCTTCAAATAGGCGCCGGGCTGGGGCTCTTCGGAGCCTGGCGCTGCAGCAGCGGCGGAGGGATCGGCGATCGGTGTAGCGCCAGACGCTCCTGCGGCCTCGGGGCCGTCAGTGCAATCACCGGATCCCTCGCCGGCTTCTGCGGCAGCAGCTTCGGCGGCCTCTCCGCCGGCAGGCTCATCAGCGTCGGCCTCTCCTTCGGTGGCGACGGCGTCGTCGGTACTGCCGCGCGCGCCCTCCTTGCCGGCGACCTCGGTTTCCATCGGCTCCGTGGCAGGTGGATCTGACGAACGGAAAAGGGAGAAAAGTCAAGCAAATATCCAAAAGGAGAATCAGAAGAAGAAGAACCCAAGGGAAGTTTTCAAGCAAGGGGGTTACCTGTACTGGGATCTGCAGTCATGGTCTCAACCACCGGAGGGTTGCCAGTGCTGTCCCTTGCCGGGGAACTGCCTCTTGCCGGAGAACTGCCCCTTGCCGGAGAATTCTCCCTTTTCGGAGAATGCTCCCTTGCCGGGGAATCCTCCCTTGGCGGTGTAGTCGAAGCAGATGGCACTTCGGGAGCGGCTTCCGGGCACTCCTGATGAGGCTGCTCTGCTCCTGCACAAACCAGCAGTCAGATATCAGCAAAGAAAGAGTACCCATGCGCGCTTGACAGCATGAAGTAAACCATATACTTACGTGGGGGGCTGCGCTGGGAGCTGCTTTGAGGAATGGATGCCGGGTCCGGCAAGGTAGTCTCGGACGTGTCCTCTGCCGTCGCGGTGGGTTCGTCCTCAATGACAATCACCGGGACCTTGGCTCTCTTTGCTGCTCTCTGGGCCAGCGTCCTGAAAAAGAATGAGTTCAGAGTAAAGCAAATCAGATACAAGACAAAAACAGCAAGAATTGAAGAACTACAAGTACTGCGAAGAATCTTACTCTTATTCTTCCTCGTCGGAGCTGAGCGCGGAAAGATCGAAGTCCGGCTCACCTCCGGTGCGACGAGGCGGAGGAGTAGGCTCCCTCGTCCGCTTGGCAGGAGAAGTAGCAGCGGACCGGGAAGACCCCGCTCTAGTTGCCGCAGCGGCGTGAGATGCTCCCGCGGCAATAGTGCTTGCCGTGGTAGAGCGAGTCGCGCGGCACGACGGCTGCTGACCCGTCTGCCGCCCCGCTATGTCGCCGGCCTTGCGGAGGCGCCTTCTTGGCGGAGCTGGGGGCTCCGCTTGTGGCGAGCTGACTGAAGGTAGAGGGGAGGAAGAGCCGATCTCCAACGAGTCGCCCACGCCCTCGGCGGGCTCGCTCGACTCAGCTTCAGGCCCGGCAAGCTCTTCCTCGCCGGCAAACTCCTCTCGCTCGACAAGGCTTGCCGCCTCTGCTGCCTCTGCCTCCTCCATGGTGAATCCAAACTCGCCCGCGGCAGCGGCTGCCGCCGCCTCTTCCAGCCTGGTGGCGATGCGCTGCATCTCAGCATCGGTGGTGTCGCGGGTGAGGCTCTTCTGTTCATCGGCGCGGACCGGCACTTCAACCAAGCCGTCGAAGAAATCCTGCACGACATCGTCTGCAGGCTCTTGCCAAGTTGGAACAATCCCATGCGAATCGCACAGCGGCATCATTGCGCGGATGCGGTCGAGCGAGGAATTGTTACACGGCGGAACGACGCTCCTCGGCAACATGAATGGATGTTGAGGATCGCGCTTGAACAGTTCCAGGAGCATCGCGTCCAGCTCCCGGACAGTGAAGTTGAAGTTGAGGCCCGGGCGCAGCCTCATGATATCCGCCGAGTTCTGGAACTCCCAGGCGGGTCTCCTCCTCTCCTGCAAGGGGGCGATGCGGCGGCGAAGAAAATCTGCGCCAACGGCGCCTATGGTGAGCCCGGCAAGCCTAAGGCGTAGGATCCGGGTGACGGCGATCTTCAGCCTGTCATCTTCCGGGGCCACGTTGCTCCAATAATTGCCACGCACTATTGGGGCTTGGCGTAGGGCAGTAAATGGCTACGGGTTCTCCTTGACAACCCAGCACCACTTTGCTCTCCACTCCTCCCACTTGCTGCGGAGCTCTCCCTCCAGATAAGCTTCCTTCTTGCCGACCCTCGAGATCCAAGCGATCCCGCCGGCAAGAGGCTCCCCTCTCTCAACCTGGGGCATAAAGAAGTGGCGAAAAAGGGCTACGTTTGGGTGGACTCCGACAAAGTTTTCGCAGAGATGTGCGAAAACTACCATGGTCAGAACGGCGTTGGGGGTGAAGTCAAGGAGGCGGAACCCGTAGGTGTTCATGATGTCACAGAAGAATTCAGAGAAAGGCGGGCAGAGCCCGCAGTAGAAGAACAACGCGAAGAAGGGGTACCCATTTGGAGCCAATTCCGAAGCGGCGGCCAGGAGTACCTTCGTGCGCGGATGCGCTCGCGTCTCCGTCGACCAGAAGAGGTAGTAGTACTCCCTCAGCTCCTTCGCGGCGAGCTGAGGGGGGAAGATGGCCCGCTCCTTTCGCAGCGCCGCGAGCCGCTGCGCCTCGACCGATTTCACGCCCTTCCCCTTGTCGGCTTTCGAAGCCATGGCGGAAGTGGTGGGGGAGATCGACGGCGTTGGTGGTGCTGGTGGCAATGGGGGGCGGAGCGCTACTCTCTTTCAGCTTCCGGAAGAAGGGGGGAGCGGTGGAGATTTCTGAAATTGGAGTAACAACCGGCGAGATGGGCGAACTGCCCCTGTTTCCCCTGCTTATAAAGAGGGAGGGGGCGGACGTTTCGCCCTTCCGAATAAAGAAACCACCCACGATCTCTCCCACGATGCCGCATTCGACGCATGCCGTTGGGGGAGGGCGCGGTGGATGCGGAGTAAGAAACGACATAACCCAGGGCGCGCGTGCCCGTGCCCTTTTTTGGGCCTGGCCCAACAGCGCTCGGCACCGTGTGTGGCCCATGCCCGGGGGCTCCTGTCGGTGTACTAGAGTAGGGGTACCCTAGTATCCCGAACTTGTGCACGGGCAGTCGCAGCACCCCGCGGCAAGGCTTGCTGGGTGACCGCCACGGTCCTCTGTGGTTCCCTTGGAGCCATTCAAGAACAAAGTATTCAAGCCAAGGAGACAAGGCCCCGGCAAGAGGAGCTTGCCGGGAAGGCCAACCAAGGAACCTCAAGGAACTTGCCGCGACGCGCCACGCGTCCCGGCAAGGCCCGGTGAGCGACAAGCTTCCGGACGCGACAAGGCAACGACCGCGGCAAGGCGCTTGCCGCGGCAAGCGGCCACTCTGTACCCACGCTCCAGCACATCCACCAACGTGTCGACCTGGGGCCTTTCCAGGCGCGCGTGGCGAGAGGCTGTGCAGCCAGCGGTGCACGGAGGCATGTGACGCTGACAAGATTGCCATCGTGGCGAGTGATGGCGCCCCTGACGGTCCCTTTTTACACTATTTGGGCGACACAGACGGGCATTTAATGCCTTTGTCCCCTGCCGTCAGGGTTAGGTAGGATGCACTGTGCAGGTAGCTATACCAACCACCCCTCTTTTTCCATTTTACCCTCGTCTGCGTTGCCACCTGTCGGTGACCCCTTGAGCATATAAAAGGAGGCCCATGCGCAACGTAGGGGGGGTTCGGTTGGCTTCGGCTCGAAAACCAGAAACACACTCACGCTCGGTCTCGTTAGGAGCTCGTGTGTCCTGTAACACCCAGCGCTCTCGAGCAAGAACTCAATACAATCAGACAAGCAGCAGTAGGAGTATTATCTCTCCGGAGAGCTCCGAAGCTGGGTAAACTGCTCGTGTGCTTCGCCTTGATCTGCTCTTCGTGCGACCTCCGCCCCCTGCTGAACCGAAAGGGGCTCGGTCCGCCGGTCCCATAGGTGTTCGTGGATCAGTTTCCCCGACAGGTACCCAAACATTCTGAGTATGTGTTCACTGACAGAACTATTCTCCTCCATTTTGCAGCTATAGAACTTGTTGGAGACTTCATATCTCTCAACTCGGGCATTTGCTTGAAATATTAACTTCAACTCTTGGAACATCTCATATGCTCCATGATGTTCAAAACATCGTTGAAGTCTCGATTCTAAGCCGTAACGCATGGCACAATGAACAATCGAGTAGTCATCAACACGCGTCTGTTAGGCATTCACAGTGTCTGCAGTTGCTGGTGCAGGTGGTACACCTAGCGGTGCTTCCATGACGTAATTCTTCTGTGCAGCAATGAGGATAATCCTCAAGTTACAAACCCAGCCCGCGTAATTGCTACCATCATCTTTCAGATTAGGTTTATCTAGGAATGCATTAAAATTCAAGGGAACGGTAGCACGGGCCATTGATCTACAACAACATAGACATCCAAAAACTATCAGGACTAAGTTCATGATAAACTAAAGTTCAATTAATCATATTACTTAAGAACTCCCACTTAGAGAGACATCCCTCTGGTCATCTAAATGATCACGTGATCCAAATCAACTAAACCATGTCTGATCATCACGTGAGATGGAGTAGTTTTCAATGGTGAACATCACTATGTTGATCATATCTACTATATGATTCACGTTCGACCTTTCAGTCTCCGTGTTCCGAGGCCATATCTGCATATGCTAGGCTTGTCAAGTTTAACCCGAGTATTCTACATGTGCAAAACTGGCTTGCACCCATTGTATGTGAACATAGAGCTTATCACACCCGATCATCACGTGGTGTCTCGGCGAACTATAGACACGGGGCATACTCAGGGAGAACACTTATACCTTGAAATTTAGTAAGGGATCATCTTATAATGCTACCGCCATACTAAGCAAAATAATATGCATAAAAGATAAACATCACATGCAATCAAAATATGTGACATGATATGGCCATCATCATCTTGTGCTCATGATCTCCATCACCGAAGCATTGTCATGATCTCCATCGTCACCAGCTTGAGACCTTGATCTCCATCGTAGCATCGTTGTCATCTCACCAACTATTGCTACTACGACGATTGCTACCGCTTAGTGATAAAGTAAAGCAATTACATGGCGATTGCATTTCATACAATAAAGTGACAACCATATGGCTCCCACCAGTTGTCGATAACTCTGTTACAAAACATGATCATCTCATACAACAATATATATCACATCATGTCTTGACCATATCACATCACAACAAGCCCTGCAAAAACAAGTTAGACGTCCTCTACTTTGTTGTTGCAAGTTTTACGTGGCTGGTATGGGCTTCTAGCAAGAACCGTTCTTACTTACGCATCAAAACCACAATGATTATTCATCAAGTGTGTTGTTTTAACCTTCAACAAGGACCGGCCATAGTCAAATTCAATTCAACTAAACTTGGAGAAATAGACACCCGCCAGCCACCTATGTGCAAAAGCACGTCGTTAGAACCAGTCTCATGAATGCGGTCATGTAATGCCAGTCCGGGCCGCTTCATCCAATAATACCGCCGAATCAAAGTAAGACATTGGTGGTAAGCAGTATGACTATTATCGCCCACAACTCTATGTGTTCTACTCGTGCATAAAACATCTGCACATAAACCTGGCTCGAATGCCACTGTTGGGAAATGTAGTAATTCAAAAAAATCTTACGATCATGCAAGATCTATCTAGGAGATGCATAGTTACGAGATGGGAGAGTGTGTCCATGTACCCTCGTAGACCGAAAGCGGAAGTGTTTAGTAATGCACTTGATGTAGTCAAACGTCTTCACGATTCAACTGATCAAAGTACCGAACATACGGCACCTTCGTGGTCAGCACAAGTTTAGCACGATGACGTCCCTCGATCTCTTGATCTAGTTGAGGACGAGGGAGAGTTCCGTCAGCACGACGGCGTGGTGACAGTGTTGTTGGGCTTCGCCTAAGCACTACGACGATATGATCGAGGTGTTAAACTGTGGAGGGCGCACCGCACACGGCTAAGAGAACAACTGTTGTGTTTTGGGGTGCCCCCTTGTCCCCGTATATAAAGGAGGGAGGAGGAGGAGGCCGGCCTAGGAGGGGCACGGCTATAGGGGAGTCCAACTAGGATTCCCAATCCTAGTTGGAGTCCCCTTCCTTTTCCAAGAGAGGGAGAAAGGGAAAGAGGTGGAGAGGGAGAAGGAAAGATGGGGGGCGCTGCTGACGGTGTCAAAACTGGCAGATCTCAGGTAGGGGGTCCCGAACTATGCGTATAAGGCTAATGGTAACATGAGGCAGGGGACACAATGTTTACCCAGGTTCGGGCCCTCTCGATGGAGGTAATACCCTACTTCCTGCTTGATTGATCTTGATGATATGAGTATTACAAGAGTTGATCTACCATGAGATCATAGAGGCTAAACCCTAGAAGCTAGCCTATGATTATGATTGTTGATGTCCTATGGACCAAACCCTCCGGTTTATATAGACACCGGAGGGGGCTAGGGTTACACAGAGTCAGTTACGGAGAAGGAGATCTACATATCCGGATTGCCAAGCTTGCCTTCCATGCAAAGGAGAGTCCCACCCGGACACAGGACAAAGTCTTCAATCTTGTACTTCATAGTCCAACAGTCCGACCAAAGTATATAGTCCGGCTGTCCGAGGACCCCCTAATCCAGGACTCCCTCAGTGGCCCCTGAACCAGGCTTCAATGACAATGAGTCCAGCGCGCAGATTGTCTTCGGCATTGCAAGGCGGGTTCCTTCTTCGAATACTCCATGGAATATTTTGAACAAAAGGATCATGTCCGGCTCTGCAAAACAAATTCCACATACCATCATAGAAAGAACAATATTCCACAAATCTAATCTGCTGACATCTTTTCATAACGTGACGTCACGCCGCGGCCCGGTTTGTATGAACCGTTTTTCCCAGCCTGCCGCTGCACGTGTTGCGAGGCGGTTTTATTGGCACGTCTTGTCGAAGCAGAGATCTTGTTCCCCTTATCACGGGATTCTCATCAATACGGGTGTGGGTAACCCAACCGTGCTTGTTAGTATGACTCCTGATTTTAGGCAAGTTCCAAACGGCCACGCGGACGACGCTTGATATTCACCCTCTTTATAAAGGGGCCAAGGCCTGTCCTTTTCTTCCCACGCTCGATTCTCCCCTTCCCCCACCTCGAGTTCCAACACCCAAGGCTTTAGGCTAAGTGCTTTGGACCTTCAACCATGTCCGGATCCAACCTTCAAGGCTGGTGGGTGCCTTCCTCTGTTACAGAGGAGGACATCAAGCAGCTCAGGGAGGTCGGGTATCTGACCGCCGAAATCCCGCACAGGCTGCCTTCTCAAGGGCAGGTCATCCCCATGCCCGAACCCAACAAGAGTGTCGTATTTGTTTCCCACTTCCTCTAAGGGCTAGGCTTTAGTCTTGATCCCTTTGCTAGAGGGCTCATGTTCTATTACGGGCTAGATTTCCATGATCTAGCTCCAGATTCCATCCTTCACATCTCGCCGTTTATCGTCGTGTGTGAGGCCTTCCTCCGCATCACCCCACACTTCGGCTTATGGCTCAAGACATTCAATGTGAAGCCGAAGATGATCGACGGGCAACACGCGGAGTGCGGAGGCGCTATAATAAGCAAAGGTGCCAACGCCCTATGTCCAGAGGGTTCCTTCTCAGAGGTGTCCGACTTATGGCAACAGGAGTGGTTTTACATCACAGCTCCCCGAGGTACAAAGCGGGCGGCCGCCCCCGCCTTCCGTTCGGGCCCTCCGCCCCAACTGGCGTCATGGGTCAACAAGGGACTGGACTGGGTGCTAGTTAATGACGTGCTAACATTGCAAAGCCGCATATGAGATCTCCTCAAGAGGGATGTCAGTCTTGTCAAGGTAATGCAAGTAATGCTAGTTCGTCGGGTCCTGCCATGCCAACATTGATCTCTCCGTATGTGGGAGTTCAACCCGGAAGGACCGTGAACTATTCAACAATTCTTCGGCGTGACGCTCGAAGGGATGTATGGATTGTTCTTCGGATCAAGAATAAAGTGTCCGGACACCATCGAGGATGCGGGTCTCAACTGCAACCGTCTGGATACCCAAGTAAGTAATTCCACGACCAAACCTGCCGTCTTTATATTTGTTACAACATCATTCTGAAAAATTGCTCTCGGCCAGGACTGGATAAGAAAGGCGGAGAGGATCAGGTGTTCGGCACTCCTTCCCGAAGGCTCGCCGGATCCTGTACTAACCAGGATGCTTGAGCGCGCACCCTATCAAGTGCAATCAGGAGAAGATGAAGGGAGGAATAGAGAAGCCGAAAGCGGGCTTCATACATTACACATCCAAACCGGGGGAATTAGTGTCTCCACGAAGGAGGATAATCGGGGAGGTGAATCTAGAATCCCTTCTCCCCACGGGAAGAAGAGGGCCACCTCTGAAGACTTGGAAATGGAGGTTTCCAAACGAGGGAAGAAACCTTCGCCAGGGGGCCCTGCCCCAGAGGGCATCCTTACCGCACAGTGCCCTCAAGGGGGCCAGCCCTCAACCGAGCTGTAAGTGAGCAAAAGTGCTTTGGTAAATATATCCTGCTTTATCTTTGAGAATAATGACTGAGACATATATCTTGTAGTCCGGCTCGTAGCCCTTCTCGACAGAGTTCGTCTTCGAGGGATCTTCTTCCGGAGATGATGGAGAGCGAAACACCTCCTCCTGCCTCCCCGCCTCATGGGGCGGACGACCCCGAGGTGTCGTCACGGAGGATTTCTCTTGATCCACAAAGTCCAGAAGGTAATTCATCGGCCGCCCGAAGTCCGGAGTATTCGGCTCCTAAGGAGAGCAACAGAAAGAGTCCGGGATTGTCCGGTGCACAACCGGACACATTGATGGGTCTTCTAGAGCAAGCGACTATCTCAGAGGCGCATCGTACCTTAATGGGTACGGTGGTTGAGAGGATTTCATCCGCCAAAAGTGGGTTGAATGAAGCTTTTACAAGTCTGCTAAGAGGCTTTGAGGTACGCAAAGTAATATGTATTTTTGACGGTACCGTACACGCTATGTGTGCTCTATGTAGATAGTAGCCCCTGAGACTCTGGTTGCCGTCCAGAGGCGGCAAACAGAGGATCATAGTCCCAGGTAATGATCGCGCTGCTTTCATGTGCAGGCGGCTGAGGGTCCGGCGGCTGACCGGACTACTGATTTTGCCTAACTGAGGCGACAGCTTGACGTGGCGGATGCCGACATCGTGCTTGTGAACAAGAAGCTTGACGAGGCACAGGGTATGTATTTTCGGGTGGTCAGCAAATATTAAGAGGATCATGATGCTAGTATCTATAATATGTTGTGACTGCAGATGGAGCTGCCGCCGTGGAGACCCTTCGGGCAGAACTTGCCGGAGCCAAGGAACAAGCCAGGATAAGTGATGCGGCCGCCCTAAAGGTGGCCGAAGAGTTAAAAGCCGAACAGGCTGCTCATCGCCAGAGCGAAGATAAAATAGCCAAGATGGCTATTTAGCTGAAAGATGCCACCGGCCGATATGAGCTCCTCGAAAAGGAAAGCCAAGCGAAAGCGGCTGACCTAAAGAAGGCCTTGGAAGCAGCCAAGGAAACTCGCTCTGAAATCAGAGCAGCAAGGGAGGAGCTTCGTCAAGCCGGAGATATCACGGCTGGGAAGCCCTTTTTATTGTGGACAAAGTTCGGAGATCCGGAGTATGCCCCTCTGGATCAATTATGGAGTGATGCAGACGTATACTTGGACTTGGCAAAGAGTGCTGCTGATGCGACTGAATATTTCAAAGATCAGAAAGATCATGAGGTGGAAAGGTTGTTCTGGTCGCAGTTCAGTACTCCAAAGCGTCCGCTGCTGTTAAATGAACAAATGGCCGAGTGGACCGAGCTCCATGGGTTGTCCGGGCTTGCCATGACGTCTGTCGTGGATCATCTCTGGCCGAAGGGATGAAGGCTGAACAGTTATTTTGGTTTAGTGCAATGATTCCTTCGTGTTGTGCTGCATATCGACGCTGTAAAGAGGTCGGCGTGCATAGAGGGTGCGCAGATGGCTCTTTCCCATGTTAAAACATATTGGGTAGGTATGGAGGCCACCGCTATTGCAACCCGGGGTCCGGCCGGAGGCTAGGACCCGGCCGAGCACTATTTTGAAGAAGTCCTAGAAGGCGCCCATTTAATAGAGGCTCAGTGCTCGAAGAGTACCATGTTCGAGTGACATGTATCTGAATTGTAAAAACAATGCTATTTTGATTATAAAGGCCGTGTTTATACTTTTTCCCGAAAGTATTATAGTGCCTCCTGTGCGGCCGTTTATGTATGTATGTATGTATATAACCTGAAAGTTTGCAGTCGTCGGCTTCAGCCTCCACACATATAATGCGGGGGTGTTCGGTAAAGCATGTAATCACACTTGATCCAACGTCTTGGTCCATTAAGGAGGTGATAGCGCGGCGAACAAGGCAATCGGACTATATAGCTTTAATACTTTCACTTAGCCATAGGAGTTTGACGGTGGGGCTACTATATAGCCCCTGGTACTTCCGCGTTCATCCGAGTACGATGCGCGTACGTACATGACCGGGAAACCGGTCCTTCGTTAATGCGGAGGAATGGCAATGATTCCGCTGAGTCATCGAGTGGTTGACCAGTCTCTCGCTTTATCATGATAGTCAGTTTTTGGCTTTCTCTACTGAGGTGCTTATCCAGATGAACCAGGGCACAATCGCAGTAGTTCTCCCGGTGCCGCCTTAGCCGATAGAGTGGAACATAAGGTAGCAAAACACGAGAGCTGGGCAAACCCAACTATTGACTAAAGGCATGATTCGGAGCTGATGCATATAAGGCCAAACTCGCAACGCCGAACACTCCCTAAGGTATTTGGACTTTACAACATATACTGGGCTAAGTAACGCCCTCGATAATGAGCCCTGAGTTTCCAGGTACATGCATTAATCTGGCATGACGAAATGCCAATAACGCTAGTATCCCTCTGGGTTGTATTAAGTGCCCGGATGGTGTGAAGCAACAAGAGACATTAAAAAAGGTTTACACACGGTCTTAATCTAAAAAGAAACCTTTGAGTGGGGCCCTATTGCACGTCTGCGCCTTTGTCTCCGTTGTGCCGTATCCTGGAAGGGTGTAGCACAATGATCATCTGTAGAAAAGAAAAACCCAGGTGAAAGACTTCGTGCGAAAACATTGGTTATTCTTAATGAACCATAAAAAATGCAATATGTTATTGTATTAATAGGGTAAAGACGAACTATGGGCCTTTTTTACATGCGGGCAGCCCCTAGCACCACCTATGGGGGTATATCCATCGACCCAAGCTCAGGTTTATCTGGGCTGCTACAACTAGTGGTGCGCCGGACTCAGCTAACCGTGTCCGCGGTCTTGACAACCGGTCATTTATTCTGGTTGGAGAGGCCGTTCAGTGTTCGGCTGCTAGAGCCGCCACATATTCTTCTGCACGCAAGGAACGCTCTGCATTTCCGCTAACTATGATAACGCCACATGGACCAGGCATCTTAAGTTTAAGATAAGCGTAATGCGGTACTGCATTGAAACGAGCAAAGGCCGTTCTTCCGAGTAGTGCGTGATAGCCACTTTGGAATGGAGAGATGTCGAAGATTAATTCTTCACTTTGGAAGTTGTCGGGAGAACCGAATACAACCTCTAGTACTAGAGAGCCCGTGCAGCGGGCCTCTACGCCTGGTATTACTCCTTTAAAGGTGCTACTACTTTGGCTGATTCTTGGCGGGTCTATCCCCATTTTGCAGACAGTGTCCTGATATATCAGATTGAGACTACTGCCGCCGTCCATAAGGACTCGGGTGAGATGGTATCAGTCAATTATTGGGTCGAGCACCAAGGCAGCCGATCCTCCATGCCGGATACTAGTCGGATGATCCCTGCGATCAAAAGTGATCGGGCAGGCCGACCAAGGGTTGAACTTGGGGGCGACGGGCTCTACAGCGTATATGCCTCGGAGTGCATGTTTGCGCCTCCTCTTTGGTATGTGAGTTGCATAAATCATGCTCACTGTTTTGACCTCTGGTGGGAATTTTTTCTGTCCCCCAGTGTTCGGCTGGCGAGGCTCATCCTCGTCTTCACTTGGCGTCTCCCTCCCCTTGTGTTCGACGTTTAGTTTGCCAGCCTGCTTGAAGACCCAGCACTCTCTGTTGGTGTGATTTGCAGGTTTTTGGGGGTGCCATGAATCTGACATAATTTGTCTAGAATCTTGTTTAGGTTGGACGGTCCATCTCTGCTGCCTTTAAATGGCTTTTTTCATTGACCGGGTCGAGAGCCCCTAAATCCGGCGTTGACCGCCGTGTTGTCTGGGTTGTCTTCATTGTTTTGACGCTTGTTTTTATTGCGTCACGGTTTCCCGTTGCCATCCCTGACTACGGATGTGCCTGGGTCGCTGGTGCCACTATGGGCCAACCAACTGTCCTCGCTCGTGCAGAAGCGGGTCATAAGGCTTGTTAGGGCTGCCATTGTCCTCGGCTTTTCCTGGCCGAGGTGTCTGGTGAGCCATTCGTCCCGGACACTATGCTTGAAAGCCACTAAGGCTTCGGCATCCAGGCAGTCGACGATTTGATTCTTCTTAGTGAGAAATTTGTTCCAAAGCTTTCGGGCTGACTCTCCGGGTTGTTGAATAATGTGACTTAAATCGTCTGCATTCGGAGGTCGGACATAGGTCCCTTGAAAATTAGCCCTAAAAGCATCCTCAAGTTCTTCCCAACTTCCAATTGAGTTTTCGGGGAGGCTTTTCAACCAGTGCCGAGCTGGTCCTTTCAACTTGAGGGGCAGGTATTTGATGGCATGGAGATCATCTCCGCGAGCCATGTGGATGTGAAGGATAAAGTCCTCAATCCAGACCCCGGGATCTGTCATTCCGTCGTATGCCTCTATGTTCACGGGTTTGAATCCCTCTGGAAATTCATGATCCAGCACCTAATCGGTGAAGCACAGGGGTGTGCGGCACCCCTGTATCTGGATGTGTCATGGCATTCTTCTGACGGTTGTAGTGTTCGGATTTGATTTCGAGTTGTTATTCGGTTAGTATAGTCATTTGGGCGGCCATGATCCTGTGCCAGAGCATGCTTCCTAGACCCATAAATGGACCTGGCCATACCGGTTTTTTTGTCCAGGTGCTCACGTAAATCATTAGTTGACTTATGTGCGGTGTCATTAGTTGCCCTGTCGCGGCCATGGGGTGGACAGTCTGGCTGATCGGCCATTTTATTTTTTGGCTGAATGAGCTCTATAGCCTCGTCGTCGAATTCGGGCAGCAGCTTGCGCTTTGGGTAGCTCCTTGTGTGGCGATCGCCATCGTATTTTTCTTCAGTGTCGAGCACTTTGTTCCATCTGCGGTTGAGCGTATCCTACGCGGCCTTAAGCCTTTGCTTCTGCTTCTTCAAGCTCCTCGCGGTGGCAATAAGCCTTCTATGGAGGTTCTCTTGTTCCAAGTGTTTTTCAGGGATGATGAGTGCATCGTCGCCCAGACTGTTCTCCTCTCTGGAGAGAGGTTTATGAGTTTTATCTCCGCCGTCACTATGATCGGACAGCAGCCCCGGACTATGTTTACCTTCACCTGGCTCCTCCTGCTCCGTCGCTGGGTCCATGGGGTCGTCGTTTCCTTTGGAGTCGACCGGGGTATTATTTCTTCTTGCGCTGTTATCGTTGTTTCTACTGTGGCGGGATTTAGAGCAGCGCCGACGTCATCACTTTGGTTGCTTCTCTAGAGGGTTACCCTCTGTTGCATCCTCCAGTCCCTCGCTGTTGTTTTCTTTGGGTGTGTCCACCATGTATATATATCGTATGATGAGGTGGCTGTCCAGCTCCCTAAGGGCGGTGGTTCCTGTTCCTCTCCGGCATCGCCGTCCATACCGTCGATGTCTTCGGAGTCGAAATCAAGCATGTCAGTTAAGTCGTCGACGGTGGCTATTAAGTGGGTGGTGGGTGGGGAACGAATTTCTTCGTTGTCCGCTTCCCACTCAAGCCGGACATAGTTCGGCCAAGAGTCTCCTGACAGAGAGAGAGATTTCAGTAAATTTAGCACATCACCCAAGGGTGAGTGCTGAAAGATATCAATAGAGGTAAACTCCATGATCGTCGCCCAATCGGAGTCGATAGGCACGGATGCACGTGGTTCGGAGCCTATGACCGGAGACGAGTCCGAGGGTCCGATGACCCAGATATCTTTGGAGGTGAAGTCTGTGTTCGGCTTTAACACCGATGAGTGTGCGGCCTCCATGGCGGGGTCTATCCACCTATCTCGAATGGCACGTTCTGCTCCGAATCTAAGGCCGGAGCAGCTGCAGATGTGTTCTCCTGAACACCGTCTGATGGCAGATCTTAGTCATGCTCATCGTGACTGTACGGCGGACCTGTCATGGGCTCGAATCTGTTGAAGATTAAGTCTCCCTGGATGTCGGCAATGTAGTTCAAGCTTCCAAACCTGACCTGATGGCCAGGGGCGTAGCTATCGATCTGCTCTAGATGGCCAAGCGAGTTGGGCCGCAGTACGAAGCTGCCGAATACGAAGATCTGTCCGGGAAAAAAACCTCACCTTGGATCGCATCGTTGCAGATGATTGAAGGAGCCATCAAGCCTTATTGTGATGGCACAGTGGACCTCTCAGTGAAAGCACCAATGTCGGTGTCAAAACCGACGAATCTCGGGTAGGGGGTCCCGAACTGTGCGTCTAAGGCTAGTGGTAACAGGAGGCGGGGGACACAATGTTTACCCAGGTTCGGGCCCTCTCGATGGAGGTAATACCCCACTTCCTGCTTGATTGATCTTAGTGATATGAGTATTACAAGAGTTGATCTACCACGAGATCGTAGAGGCTAAACCCTAGAAGTTAGCCTATGATTATGATTGTTGATGTCCTAAGGACTAAACCCTCTGGTTTATATAGACACCGGAGGGGGATAGGGTTACACAGAGTCAGTTACTGAGAAGGAGATCTGCATATCTGGATTGCCAAGCTTGCCTTCCATGCAAAGGAGAGTCCCACCCGGACACGGGACGAAGTCTTCAGTCTTGTATCTTCATAGTCCAACAGTCCGGCTGTCCGAGGACCCCCTAATCCAGGACTCCCTCAGCCGCCCCCTCCTTGTCCAATTTATACCAGCCAAGGGGGGCGTGCGGCCACCCTGCGGCCCTCCTCTCCTTTTCCGCTAAAGCCCATAAGGCCCATTAATCCCCCGAGGGGTTCCGGTAACCTCCCCGTACTCCGAAAAATGCCCGAACTCTTCCGAAACCATTCCGGTGTCCAAACATAGCCTTCCAATGAATCAATCTTTATGTCTCGACCATTTTGAGACTCCTCATCATGTCCGTGATCTCATCCGGGACTCCAAACAAACTTCGATCATCAAAAACACATAACTCATAATACAGTCGTCATCGAACGTTAAGCGTGCGGACCCTACGGGTTCGAGAACTATGTAGACATGATCGAGACACATCTCCAATCAATAACCAATAGCGGAACCTGGATGCTCATATTGGCTCCTACATATTCTAGGAAGATCTTTATCGGTCAAATCGCATAAGAACATACGTTGTTCTTTTTGTCATCGCTATGTTACTTGCCCGAGATTCGATCATTGGTATCATCATACCTAGTTCAATCTCGTTACCGGCAAGTCTCTTTACTCGTTATGTAATGCTTCATCCCGAAACTACCTCATTAGTCACATTGCTTGCAAGGCTTATAGTGATGACCATTACCGAGAGGGCTCAGAGATACCTCTCCAATACATTGAGTGACAAATCCTATTCTCGATCTACGCCAACCCAACAAACACCTTGGAGATACCTGTAGAGAATATTTATAATCACCCAGTTACGTTGTGACGTTTGATACCACACAAGGTGTTCCTCCGGTATTCGGGAGTTGCATAATCTCATAGTCTGAGGAACATGTAAGTCATGAAGAAAGCAGTAGCAATGAAACTGTAACGACCATAATGCTAAGCTAACGGATGGGTCTTGTCCATCACATCATTCTCCTAATGATGTGATCCCGTTCATCAAATGACAACACATGTCTATGCTTAGGAAACATAACCATCTTTGATTAACGAGCTAGTCTAGTAGAGGCATACTAGGGACACTATGTTTTGTCTATGTATTCACACATGTACTAAGTTTTCAATTAATAAAATTCTAGCATGAATAATAAACATTTATCATGATATAAGGAAATATAAATAACAACTTTATTATTGCCTCTAGGGCATATTTCCTTCAGGTCCTAGCCTTGGCGGCACTTCGGCGCCACCAGGAGAGAGGGGGGGAGAGCCCCCTCCTTCTTCTTCTTCCTTGGCCTCCCCCTAGATGGGAGGAGAGTTCCCCCTCTGTTCCATGGCCTCCATGGCGGCAGAGGGGCGGGAGCCCCTCTGAGATTGGATCTCCCTCTATGTTCTCTTCTATTTCGCATTTCCCAGATCTGGCCAAAAACCGTTTCTTATATTCCCGGAGATCTATAACTTCGATTGCATTGAGATTTTAACATGATTTTTTTCCGGATATAAGCTTCCTTGCGCCCCGAAGTAGATCTCCAACCAACGTACAAGGTGAGCAAAACCCACCACCACACGCCTGGCCCCTAGGGCGCGCCCTGGTGTATTGTGGGGGCTGTGGGACTCCTTAGCGTTGATTCCGCCTCCCAAAATCACAAATATTCTAAAATAATTCTCCATAAAATTTTATTTCATTTTACTTTGTTTGATATAGATATTTTGCGAAACAAAAAACATGCGAAAAAACAAGAACTGGCACTGGGCACTGGATCAATATGTTAGTCTAATAAATCATATAAAATGTTGCCAAAAGTGTGTGAAAGCTGTATAATATTGGCATGAAACAATCAAAAAATATAGATACGACGGAGATGTATCAGTATCCCCAAGCTTAATTCCTGCTCATCCTCGTGTAGGTAAATGATAAAAAGGATAATTTTTGATGTGGAATGCTACCTAGCATAATCTTGATCATATATCTAATCATGGCATGAATATTAAGACACGAGTGATTCAAAGCAATAGTCTATAATTTGACATAAAGACATCAATACTCAGGCATCCAAACAAACAATCATGTCTTTCAAGATATCAACGCTAAAAAGAGTTGTCCCTACAAAATCATATAGTCTTGCCATGCTCTGTCTTCTTAACACAAAGTATTTATCATGCACAACCCCGATGACAAGCAGAGAAATTGGTTCATACTTCTTAATGCGCTTCAGCTTTTTCAACTCTCATGCAATACATGAGCACAAGCCATGGATATAGCACTATGGGTGGAATAGAGTATGATGATAGGGGTAAATATAGAGAAGGCAAAAAGTAAGAATGTCTCACATTGACGCGGCTAACCAACGGGCTATGGAGATGCCCATCAATTGATATCAATGTGAGGAGTAGGGACTGCCATGTAACGAATGCACTAAGATCTATAAGTGTATGAAAGCTCAATATGAAAACTAAGTGGGTGTGCATCTAACTCTACAATGAAAAATTCCCACTAGTATATGAAAGTGACAACATAAGAGACTCTCTGTATGAAAAACATGGTGCTACTTTGAAGCACAAGTGTGGAACTAGCATGCCCCTTCTCTTCCTTATTTCTTTCATTTTGTTCTCTTCCATTTTTTCCTTTGGTCGGGAGTCTCGTCCCGACTTGTGGGGGATCATAGTCTCCATCATCCATTCCTTACTAGGGCAATGTTCTAATAATGAAAATTGATGATCATCACACATATATTTAGCTATAACTCAATATTACAACTCAATGCCTATCACAAAATATGACTCTATATGAGTGCCTCTGGTAGTGTACCAGGATGTGCAATAATCTAGCATAACAACGATATCAAAAAATGGACAAGCCATGGAAATATCATGCTAGCTATCTTACGATCGTGCAAAGCAATATGACAATGAATGCTCAAGTCATCAAAACCGAAGTGGTGGAACTTGCGTGGCAATATATCTCGGAATGGCTATGGAAAGGCCATAATAGGTAGGTATGGTGGTTGTTTTGAGGAATATATAATAAGGCTTATGTGTGTGTATCATATTACGAGGTTTGGATGCATCGGCGAAGTTTGCACCACATCTCGAGGTGAGAAAGGGCAATGCACGATACCGTATAGGCTAGCAAATTGCGAAAAGGTAAGAGTGCATATATTCCATGGACTCACATTAGTCGTAAAGAACTCATATACTTATTGCAAAAGTTTATTAGCCCTCGAAGCAAAGTACTACTACGCATGCCCCTACGGGGATAGATTGGTGGGAAAAGACCATCGCTCGTCCCCGACCGCCACTCATAAGGAAGACAATCAATAATACATCATGCTCCAACTTCATAGCATAACGAGAGACTATACGTGTATGCTTTGGGAATCACAAACCTTAACAACAATATTCTTACTAACCACAACCATTTACTAGTACTTCCCACATATTACCATCTCTATATCGCAAAACTATTGCAAGGAAACAAACATATCATATTCAATGATCCATAAGTTTTATGTAGGATTTCATGACTAACCATGCAATTGACCAATTCTTATTGACTATATAAATTGATATAAGTGAAGCAAGAAAGTTTAATTCTTTCTAAAAAATACCATGCTCTAATAAATATAAGTGAAGCAAAAGAGCATTATTCAAACAACGGTTTTCTATGTGAAGAGAAACAAGCAATCCAAACTTCAAATGATATAAGTGAAGCACATGAAGCATTCTATAAAGCCATACTCAAAATATATAAGTGAAGTGCAGTGAGAATTCTATAAACCAACCATGGACTATATCATACCAGCATGGTGCATAAAAGAAAAATGACACTAAACACAAAAGACGCTCCAAGATTTACACATATCACATGAACGAAATGAAAACGAAAACATACCGATACTTGTTGAAGAAAGAGTGGATGCCTTTCGGGGCATCCCCAAGCTTAGACACTTGAGTCTCTTTGAATATTTACTTGGGGTGCCTTGGGCATCCCCAAGCTTGAGCTCTTGCCTCTCCTCATTCTTCTCGTATCGAGACCTCCTCGATCTTTGATCACTTCATCCACACAAAACTCAACAGAAACCTCTTGAGATCTGTTAGTATAATAATGCAAATCACTACTTTAAGTACTATTACAAACCAATTCACATTTTGATTTTGCATTGTAGCTACTGTAATATAACTTTTCCTTGGCTTATACCACTGATACAATCGATAGTTTCATCAAAATGAGCAAAACAATGCATCAAAAACAGAATCTATCAAAAATAGGACAATATGTAGTAATCTGAACATTCACCATACTTCTGTAATTCCAAAAATTCTCAAAAAATTAGGACAAAATAAAACTTTTGTATAGCAATACTGTGCAAGAAGCTTCAAAAACTTTTGGCGTTCCAATAAAAAACGTAAAATCACGCACTACAACCAAAGTTTCTGTTTTTGCACTACACATACCAGCAAGCAATCTAATCGTCCTAAAGGCAAATCTTGACACATTATTTTTATAATACAATGCTTCATACAAGGGGTAACTATTTTTTTTGAGAATCTTCATGAAAAATTCTACATTGTTTCCATGAGCATGAACACAAGTGTTCAAGGTCGACCCTCACTTTTGCAATGCATAACTTCAAATCACTTCTCTTTTGAAAAAAAAGTTTTTAGGTTCCCCTCTATATTTTTTTGTTTTAAAACTTTATAAAAGAACTCAATAGAATAAATTGACTCTCTAAAACTTCCGGGTTGTCTCCCTGGCAGCGATTACTTTAAAGCCATTAAGCTAGGCATAAAGTGCCAAGTAATGAATCCACCCGGATCCCAAGGTATATCAAAGTCAATTTTAATTAACAATGATTTGGCATTTAGTAGTGAGCACAAAGCAACATATATCATGTAATAACGAAGTCTAACTCTCTTCCCATGCATTGGCATGTCATACAAGAACAATTCATGCACATCAAGTAAAGGCCAATACATAGCATAAGAAGTTTCTTGCAATTTTATAATGTTAGAAAGCTAGAGAGGCGGAGATGTAGTTCCTCTCTCATAATAATTACAAGTAGGTGCAGAAAACACATGCATATTATATTCATCAAAATCATCATGTTCAATGGTAAAAGGCAACCCATCAATGTAATCCTTAATAAAAGCAGACTTCTCCGATATAGTGTAGTTGGGAGAATTCAAAAAGATAATAGGACTATCATGTGTGGGTGTGATAGAAACAATTTCATTTTTAACATAAGAAACTATAGCAAGTTCATCTCCATAAGCATAATTCAAATTGTCATCTTGGCCACAAGCTTAGTAATCATCAAGTTCATCAAAAAGGGATATTTCAAATGAATCAACGGGATCATAGCAATTATCATAGCAATCATCCTTCGGTAAGAACGACGGGACATTAAACAATGTATGAGTTGAAGAGTTACTCTCATTAAAAGGTGAGCATGGGTAGCTAATCCGCTCTTCCTCCTTTTGTTCTTCACTCTCCACATCATCTTTTTCATCCAATGAGCTCACGGTTTCATCAGTTTCTTCTTCCATATATAGTTTCCTGTAAAATATTAGTCTCTTCTTGGATAGCGGAGACTTTCTCAACAAACGCATCAGCATCGACATTGTATTTATAATTATCATAGCAATATATAAGGATGGCAAAATTTTCATGTCTATAAATAGAATCATCATAATCTTCATACTTTTCAAACAGAGATTCAATTTCATAAGCACCCTTAAAAGCAACAAATTCTTCTATTTGTTCCACATCATAGTAATCATATCTACCGTTAGCATAAGAAGCCAATGTTTCATTATCACTAAATTCACATGAAAAGGGAAGGTGTCGAGTCTTCATCCTAGAGCAACAAGTATAATCATATCTGAAGCATAAATTCCAAGCATACCATTGCAACATTTCAATTTGATCCCATAAAAGCTTTCCTTTTTGAGTCAAGCGATAATCTCTAAAGTATTCACGTTGATCCAATGTTACTCCCATTATCAAGTTGAATGGGGTTTTCTAAGGTTTATCAAAGTAGTGTTTAATATTTTCACATAACGAGCATCGAGGGTTTTGAGGTTCCCCATCTCCATGAGTAGCAAGTACAACTTTTTTTTTGGTGTTTCGTGTTTCATATCCATAACTAAAGATAGAGAACAACTTAGAACAGAAAATAAAGACTACTTAGTGATAAAGCGAACAAGCACACACAAGAATATTCACCTCACACTATTGCTCCCCGGAACGGCTCCAGAAAAGGTCTTGATAACCCACAAGTATAGGGGATCGTTTGTAGCCTTCTTTGATAAATAAGAGTGTCAAACCCAACGAGGAGCTAAAGATAGAACAAATTTCCCTCAAGTTCTATCGACCACCGATACAACTCTACGCACACTTAATGTTTGCTTTACCTAAAACAAGTATGAAACTATTTTGCAAGAATAAAACTACATGTACTTTGTGAGAATAAAACTATGAATAAATTGCAAGGTAATAAAACTAGATAGCTTTTGTCAACAAGAAAGTCATTTGTCCCTAGGCAATTGATAACTAGACCGGTAATCATTCATGCAATTTTATATGAGGAAGAGGCATGAGCTAATATACTTTCTCTAGTTGGATCATATGCACTTATGATTGGAACTCTAGCAAGCATCCGCAACTACCAAGATCATTAAGGTCGTGAAACCCAACCATAGCATTAAGTATTAAGTCCTCTTTACTCCCATACGCAATAACCAATTTATCTGTGTTCAGGCTTCTGTCACTCTGGCAACCGACAATAAGCAAATTATGAACGTATTGCAACACCCTACAGCGGGGACCCCTCACGTTTGCGTGAGACGGAGGGCACCGTAGGACAACACCATAAATAAAGGTTTACTTAGACAGTAGTACCAAGATCACACCAAAGAGGCCACCATCAAGTAGTGGAATCAAAGGACATGTGGATTTAACATGCTTTTTTTGGCATGACTAGTTCTCAATATGATATCAGTGTGCTCCAAAGACCTCCGTTGTTCAAGAACTTTGTGATGGGGATGCTTGAGCATGCAAGTACACCGTCAAACGAGCCCAACTATAAAATGGGGTACTACCTTTCTGATGGTATTTATGCTCGGTGGGCAGCGATTGTGAGACTATATCCGATCCTCGAGGTAGAAGACAATGTCTCTTTGCAGAAATGCAAGAAGGTGCAATAAATGATGTGTAGAGTGTATTCGGAGTATTGTTCGTGGATCTACAATGATATAGGAACCATAGACATATGGTAGTTGATGACATGTTGTGTAATCTTACACAATATGATTGTGATGGATGAGAACAGAGGGGCAGTCCACATACATGATTTTGAGAGGCCCGGGGTACATGTCCGCCTCCCGAAACAAGATGTGAAGTATGTCGTGAACTTTTTAGAGATCGACAACTTCGAGATCAATAATAATCTTATGAAGCATATATGAACCCACACTGAAAATCAATGAATTTTAGGTTTGAATTATGCACGCCAAATAAATTTTATATTTGAACTATGTATTTTTATGTACTGATAAATTTTATTGTGTGTAATATTTATTGGTGTGTGTATTTGTATCACCAAACGATCGACATGTACATATTTGCATGAATCGGTATTTCAAAAGTAAGAGTTATGATTGCAAAGACAAACATTTAAGGGGCAAGCCACCCGGATGCGTCCGCGGACATCTAGGAGATCATATTTGATCACTCTAGTTGTAGATTCTCTAAGACTGCTAGCAATAGGAAGTGTCGTGTACTACTATTATGCACATGATACTAGTGTATGATACCACCTTTACAGTGCATATTATCATAGTGATCTCATTTATTGTCATGCATGGTCATATTATGATACTCAATCTTCTCTTTTTTCATTAAATTATGATAAAAAAAATATCTAATTGACATGTATGATACTTTCATTATGACCGGTTTAACCAACACCTTCCTAATTCTGTAACAAAGTGTGTGGAGCTCGCTATTTTATAATAAAATCATGTTTACCGATGCATTAATTACAGCGCATGCATACATGATCACTAAATGACCAAGGACTTTTAGATGCATTGATGAATTTTCTCTTAATTCTTGTATGCAACGATTTAATGCATCTCAATATCTAAACATATGATAAAGAGCAATAGAAATAAGACTACTTAGACTAGTAAAATGAAAGATAAAATAAAAAATAAGACAGGACCTTTAAACCGGAGCGAGCAATCGAAAAGACGACGACGAGAACTCGTCGTCGCCTCACGCTCCTACACCCTGCTAGTGCATCAAAAGTGGTGTTGGCTTGTTTTCCGGCTGGACAGGACAGGAGACTCTTCCGACTCCGAGGAACAATGGGTGGAAGTGGAACGTGGCGACCGGTCTTCCTGCCTGCCGGCCGACGCGTCAGGCTGCAGGAAGCCCAAAATACCCCCCACCGCCGGCCGTTTTCTCCGACCCGACCTAACCCACCCCGGCGCCAGCCTGAGCCCATCGCCCCCGGCCTGGCCCAAGTCAACCCGCCGCGCCGAGTCCCAACCGGACGGACCCCCTCAAAGCACGACAGCCCCACACCGCCGGCACCGCCGCACCACCACCGACCCCTGACCTACAACCCCAGATCGGTTCCAACCTAGATCCCCAATCCCTCCCCGATCCGCCGCCATGGACGACGACGACAACTCCCCTTCGCCCTCCCTCTCGCCGGCCTCCTCCTCGCCGCTTCCCGTCGCCTCCGCGCTCCCCGTCGCCGATCCCGTCACCGTCGCCTCCGCGCCGCCCGGCGGGCCCCTGACGCTCGCGCTCCCGATCCAGAAGCACGGGTCCTACCCCAGCCACGGCGGCAGCGGCGGCGGCGGCGGCGGGGGCGGGGGCAGGGAGGATGCCTGGAGCGAGGGCGCCACCTCCGCGCTCATCGACGCCTGGGGGGAGCGCTTCGTCGCGCTCGGCCGCGGCAGCCTCCGCCACCCCCAGTGGCAGGAGGTCGCCGAAGCCGTCTCCTCCCGGGACAACTACTCCAAGGCCCCCAAGTCCGACGTGCAGTGCAAGAACCGCATCGACACGCTCAAGAAGAAGTACAAGATCGAGAGGGCCAAGCCGGTCTCGTCGTGGCAGTTCTACGACCGCCTCGACGTGCTCCTCGCGCCCACCTACAACCAGAAGCCGGCCGCCCACCCTAATGGACGGAACGCGGTGCCCACAGCGCTGCGCGCGGGCTTCCCCCAGCGCAGCCGCACGCCGCTGATGCCGGCCTCGGCGCCCGTCAAGCGGAGGGCGCCGTCTCCGGAGCTGTCGGCTTCGTCTGAGTCGTCCGACGGGTTCCCGCCGGAGCCTGCGCTTCAGGCGGCGAATGGCAAGAGGAGGAGGACGGACGAGGGGCGCGTGGATGGCTTCAGCGGCGGCGACCGTTCTCAGGGCATGCGAGAGCTAGCGCAGGCGATACGGCGCCTTGGTGAGGCCTACGAGCGCGTGGAGACAGCGAAGCTGGAGCAGGCCGCCGAGATGGAGCGCCAGCGTCTGGACTTCGCACGGGAGCTTGAGTCGCAACGCGTGCAGTTCTTCCTCAATACGCAGAAGGAGCTCTCACAGGGCAAGAGCCACATCTCTCCCGCTGCGGCTGCCTCCCACTCCCAGGTAGGTGCCGCCACTGTTGGTGGCTCATCTAGGAGGATGGCGTCCGTACCAGATTCCACATCGAGAAGAATGGCACCGTTTCCTGATGCCCGGACGAGCAGCAATCACCATGACCGGTACCGTGCCAGCGACGGTAGCAGACACCATCACCGCCCTGCCCTCCGCCCGCATTATCAGTACCATGAGAACAATATGGCAGACTCTGCAGCTGCCAGCGACGGTGAGCAGAGCGATGAGGAGGAGGAGGAAGAGGACGATGACAATGAAGAAGAGAGCCAGTAATGAGAGACTGAATAACAGGTCCAGGCATTGGTGATTCAAACAGTTTCTATTGGTATGTGTTAGGGTTACATTGCAACAACTTAGCTTATATTGAATGCAAGCAGGAACTATATGTCTAGGCAGTAATTTATTGGCAATCGTTTATCAAAGTGAGATCTCTAGGAGTATAATTAGTAACTAGTTATGATAAGCTCCCGCCCTGTACCATGTGCTAGCCACATAATTTCATGTCTCTTTATCTAGTTACAAGAACACCATCTGGTCTGATGTCGTTTGTGCCAAGAATTGTGGCGTGTTTGCTAAATCGTGTGGCCTCTATCAGGGTTGTTTTTTTGCCAGACTGTGCCCAGCAGCACCAGCAGCCTGAATGATTATATGTGTTAAAAGTACTCTTATCATCAGCTTCTACTCTGTGTGAAATATTTATCTGCAGAACTAACTGACTGACCCATGTTTTACAATGTTATGAAGATTGCCTGCTGTTACGCTTTGCCTTTGCAGAATGCAGATGTCATGAACCTGTATGTAGTCCGGTGTATGCGAGTCTTGCTCTCTCAGGTTCAGGTGCTGCTGACGTGCAAGTGCGATCAATCATTTTTTATCGTAAAAAGGGGAAGTTCTTCTTGCAGGGAACAGGGAAGTGATTCGCTAGCTGATTGTTGATGTTTCCTTCTCTGATTGTTGACCTTTTCTGCATTTGGCGCGGCTGTGGGACACATATGATCATGTCACTACATGCACAGAGTCAAGCATGTTTCTTTTTTTTTTCTTTAAAGAAAGAAGAAGAAAAGCCAACAGTTGTTGGGTTCTTTCCCGAAAACACAACACACCGTGCGTGTAGGAGCAGGTGCAATACGCAAGCATGCTGTTTTGGAGGCATCAGGAAACCACACACAAACTGTAGTTGAGTTGGTCGCTGCGGCTGTTTCCAAGCCCTTGCGTTGCTGCTTACCAATACGTGTCCTCTCGTACCTGGCGGCTGCAACCCTAGCCGCTGCCAGGGGCCGATCTTCCAACGCCGTTCTCCGGCGGCTCCCCTCCGCCGGCGACTTCGGTCGTCGGTGGTGAGGGGGGTCGCCGGATCCACGTGTGTGGATCGTTTTTACTCATCCATAGTCTAGTTTTTTAGGTTGTTCATCGTTTTTGCTTCGGCGACGACGATGACGACGCTGAATAAATATTCTTCGATCCTTTCCTGACGAGGCCATCGGTCCTATGGTTGGGGATGGATCTGGAAATCAGTCTGTTCAAGCAAGGATGGCGTGACGGCAGCGGCATCCTCGTGGTGGACCTGTGTCCTCGAGCTTCGTCGTTACGACGACGTTTGCTCCAGCGTCGACGTGGAGCTTGGGAGGTACTCCAGGAGCGGATGCAGATTGTGGTCTGCATCGACGACATCTGGAAGACGGAACGTGTGCTGGGTTCGTGGTTCGTGGATGGCAGGTATGGTTTCCTCCTTCGGCATCTTAGTCGTGGTGGGGTGCCAGATCTGGAGTTCGATGGCGTGTTCGGGGTGTTGCCCCGGTCTGATTCGTTCAACGGCAATGGCTTCACTTTTGGTGAGCCACCTTGGAGGTCCGCAAAGCTGCATATCAGCGATGGAGCCGCGTCGAACTGGGGTGAGGAGGTGATCCGTCATTCTTTTTTTCGGTGGCTGCTGTGGTGGTGCCGGAGGCAGGTGACGGGCGTTAGTGTCAAGCTCAGAGATGTTCTGTTATCTTTTCAGTTTTGTCATGTCGGTTCTTACGTGACTTGTACTTTGTTCTTTATGATATGAATGAGACACGTATTACCATGCAAAAAAAAAAAGCATGCTGTTTTGGGCATGACGCTTCTTCCCAAAGAACTGATACGGTACTACCCAACAAATTACATGGCATAAAGATCTTATTTTAGAAGCAAAAAGAACCGTAGAATGATAATCATATATGTATATATATAAAGCAAAAGAAATGTAATACAAAAACACAAACAATAGGGAAAGGAAAATAGAGATCTAGCCAATTGTTGCTCTCGGAATCATCAAAACCATTCATTTTTGAACATTTTTCCATTTTCGTGCATCCATATGTTCCGACATCCCATAATGATGATGTCCATGCTATTTGTTTAGGAGGAATTAGAGTTGCTAAACTGACTTCGTCAAAGAGTGAAATTACCCTGTGTTTATTTGGAAGAATGGATTGCCAATAGTTTTGAGTACACATGCAGTCACATTCTCTTCCACTTGTTAATTACGGAGAACACAAGCACAACTAGGCATGTGAAAAGACATTGTTTTGAGGTGTCTAGTGTTGACTTCGTCATGTTGTCAGAGCCAAAAGAAGATTTTATGTCTCAGTCTACCAGCACTCTTCTACAACCATTTGATAAGAAAGTGAGATTCTTGTTTCCCCATAAGCCATTTATACATTTGAATATAGTAGTAATCCTTAGCATTTCAAGGGTAGCTCGATTTGTTAAGAACTTGTGGAATGTTACTATGATATAACCATATTTGGATTTCATCAAACTGTGCAAATGCTTGGGTAGATCATAGTTTGTGGAAGTGATCAACCAAGTTCTCAGAATTAATCATAGATGCAACTATAGCCTTGTCATTGATTGCTTGCGAATGAAGTTCTTAGAATTTCTCAACTAGAAATTGTTCTTGCCATTTATTCTGCCATAATATAGTAGTGTTTCCTTGGCCAACTTTACATATTGCAGGGTTTTTTAATAGATGGATCAACTTCAAATGAGATTTCCACCAGTGAGAGCCCTCCATTCTTTCAAGGGGAGGATTCATTTGGAAATATGATTCCCAAATAAGTTTGATCCAAGGTAGCTCAGTTCTATTGAAGAATTTATGGAGTTTTGAAAAAGCAAAGTTTTGTTATGGGTTTTCACATTTAAAATACCAAGAATTCCTTGAACCGTAGTTTGCATACTTTTCCCAAGCAATGGGAGCAGGTTCTTTGTCTTGTCCAAATTTCCTCCAAAGTCAGTGCCTCAAATATTTGTTCACTTGATCAGTAGCCGAAGCTGGCACAGCAAGTGAGCGCATGGAAAAAATGGGGAGTGAGGAAAAGATAAATTTGATCAACTGGAGCCTTCCGTCATACGATAGCATTGTTGAGGAGCCACCAAGCATTCTTTCAATTCTTTGACATATTGGAGTGAAATCCCTCACTCTTGTCTTACTTGTGTTTAAAGGATGCCATATATAGGTAAATGGAAAATGAACCTTATTAGCATTCAAGAAATAATGTTGACCAAATGTTGCATAATGTCAGCATGGACATTTAAAGGCACCGTGATAGACTTATTCTAAATGATCTTCAAACTAGTTTGATCAAATAATGAATGAGCAGATTTTTGTTTTTTTATAACTGAGCCTCTTCAGCTAGAAGTACCCAAAGAGTGTCACCAGTATATTGTATCACTTGAAAATCAGGGCAAGATTTGGTTTCCATGGGAGTATGAATTAATTGATTGTGCATACCTTCATTGAGAATGGACTAAAGTAAACCTGTGGCCACAACACACATGAGAGGGAAGAGAGGGTCTCCTCTCCTAACCCCTCTCAAAAAGTGAAATTGCTTCAGGAATGCAATTAAGCAAGATTGATGAGGTCCTAGAGCTAAATATCATTTTGATCTAGTTAAGACACCTCTGTCCAAAACCCATAGTGGCTAGAATTTCTAGAACTGTATCATGATCAATCGTATCAAAAGACTTTTCAAAGTCTAACTTGAGCACCGATATCTCTTTCTTGGTCTGCTAACATTGAAATAGAAATTTTAAAGCCTGGGCAAGAAAATCTTGCATAGACCTTAATCTTAAAAATCTAAATTGATTAGTGTGGACCAATTTTAGGATGAGCTTGTAAAGTTTGTTAGCCAAGAGCTTGTAATATTTTTATGGAACATCTCAACGGAGATACTGGTTTGAAATCTCCTGGGTTAATAGGATTACCTTTCTTGGGAATCGGAATAGTGAAAGAGGAACTAATGCACTAAATATTGATTATGCAATGATAGAAACTGACGATGAGGATATAAATCAATTGAGATAATGTCCCAGCATTACTTGACAAAATCCTAATTAAATCCACCAAACCCTATAGCCTTGTCACTAGGCAAGTTTTTTTACAACTTCATCAATTCCTTTTTGATAAATATTGTTTGAAGACAATTTAGATCATCAGATATCTAAAGAAGGTTTAGCAAGTGATTTTTTTTACTTGTTGGATTGGTAGAGCCAAGCCTAAGTTTGAAAGATCTACCAAGGATAGCAGACTTGGATTGATCCTCATCGTTCTTTTATCCCATTTCATCTTGCAACAAAATGATGTGAATAGGTGTGTACTTAATTGTGGCCGTCACGTGGAAAAATTTGGTATTTTCATATTCAAATTTTACTTGCTTCTAATAGGTATTTCGATATAACAACAGGTTGATCAAATGATTTTTTAAATCTTTCATTCTATTCCACAGTTGGTAGGTCTCTCAACTCTTTCAGCATGTCAACGAACATTTGGACCAAATTCTTAATATAAAAGTGTCTAAAAGGTTTAACAGATATTTGGACCAAATTCTAAGCCCCTTTTCGAGACTTATGAATTTAGTTTTGATTGCTTTTGCATTCGCAAGAAGTGACCTCTTAATCACATTCTTAACTACCTTCTTAAAACCATTGTTCCCTGGCAAAAAAAAATCAAATCTAGAAAATATGATTATGGATATTTTTTCGACCTGAATGATGCAAGGAACATGATATGAGATTGGTTTTTACAAAGGAAGAGCCATTGTGTCAGGGTAACATCTATGATTCAGAGGAAAACACCACCCAAGTCTCTCAAGTAGAGGTGCGTCATGCATATTACTTCAATGGAAATTTCTGCCTTTAAGAGGATTTCAACTAACCGAATGGTACGTATGGCCTCATTTTCCTTCATCATATCATTAATATTTCCACCAGCTCTATTTCTATTTTTGGGATATCTGGCATAGTTAAAATATCCCATCACTAGCCAATCAATATCATCTGGAGCTTGAATGTCTTGAAACCATTCCATCAATTCTTTACCATATACTATGAGATAATAGCCCCACAACCCTCACTTTATTGAAGTAATCAACACTACCAAATAGTGAAAATTCTTTTCAGGAATGCAATTAAGCAATAGCGATGAGGTCCTAGACCTAATATCATTTTGATCTAGTTAAGCCATCTTTGTACAAAACCCCTAACGACTAGAATTTTTAGAATTGTATGATGATCAGTCATATCAAATTCCTTTTCACAATCTAACTTGAGGACCAATATCTCTGTCTTGGTGTGTTGGCATTCAAACAGAAACTTAAAAGCCTAGGCAAGACAAGCATGTATGGACCTTGATCTTACAAATCCAAATTGATTAGTGTGGATCAATCATAGGATGAGCTTGTGAAGTTTGTTAGCCAGGAGCTTGTAATATTATTTATGGAACATCTCAACGGAGATATTGGTTTGAAATCTCCTGTGCTCAAAGGATTACCTTTCTTAGGAATTAGAGTAGTGAAATAGGATTTAATGCACTTAAAATGATTATGTTGTGAGATAAATCGTCAATGAGAGTATAAATAAACCGTGATAATGTCCCAACATGCCTTTATATAATCCCCATTAAATCCACCAAGCCATAGAGCCTTGTCAGTAGGCTGTTTTTTATAACTTCGTCAATTTCCACTTTGGTAAATGGTGCTTTAAGACAGTGTAGCTCATTAAATCTTTGAAGAAGGGCTTGCATGCAAGAAAATGAAGTGGTTGGATTGCTAGAGCCAAGCCTAAGTTTGGAAGGTCCCTCAACGATATCAGCCTGGCACAGATCCTAATTGTGCTCTTGTCCCGTTTCATCATGCAGCAAAGTAATGTGATTGAGTATATACTTACTTGTGCCCTTGGCATGGAAGAATTTGGTATTTTGATATCCTAAATTTACTTGTTTCCGATAGGTATTTCAGTATGAAAATAGGTTAAACAAGTGACTTTTCAGAAATTTTCTTCCATTATGTTCCATAGTTGGTTAGTCTCTAAACTCTTCGAGCATGTCAACAAAACTGATCAGTAAAATTGGAATTCTGAAAAGTGGTTGAAAGGTTTAAGAGAGATTTGACCAAAATTTAATCCCCTTTCCGAGTATTTTTAATTTAATTGTGATTGCTTTTGCATTGGGAAGCATTGAACTCGTAATCCCATTCTTAACTACCTTCTTCAAACCATTATGCTCTGGCCAAAAAAGTTCAAATCTGAAAAGTTTGATTTAAGGATATTTGTTCCAACATGAATGATGCAAGGAATGTGATTCGGGAATAATTGTTACAAAGGAAAAGCGATTGTGTTAGGGTAACACCCATGATTTAGAGGAAAAACACCAGTCAAGTTTTTGAAGTAGAGGTGCCTCGTGCATATTGCTGATACGCCTCCAACGTATCTATAATTTTTGATTATTCCATGTGAAAGCACAAGTGCTCCCTAGGTGGTTTTGGTAATTAATGTCAACATATCTCTTGTTGGACTAACACTTTTATCTAGTATATTTCAGACAAGTTCAACAATGGAGTGGCATGGACTAAAGGATGTGGGAACTCCTTCAAGATGCTAAGGACAAGGGATTGGCTAAAGCTTCAAGCTCAAGACTCTTCATTTTACATTTTAGTGATCCAAGATCACATTGAGTCTATAGGAAAAGCCAATACTATCAAGGAGGGATGAGGTGTTGCTTAATGAGCCTCTTGCTTCATGTGCTTAGTGATATGCTCCAAAACCCTCAACTACTTTCTCACATCCACATATGACCTAAACCTAAAGCCAAAATCGGTCACACCGATTCTTTCTATCCGGCGCCACCGAGTTCAAATGTCATAGCCACTGCGACAAACCCTAGGCAAATCGGTCTCACCGATAGGGATCTTGGTCTCACCGAGATGGGATTGTAATCTCTCTGTGTATGTCCATTATCATAATCGGTCTTACCGAGTTTGAGCAATCGGTCCTACCGAGATTACAATGCAAACTCTCTGGTTAACTTATTACCAAAATCGGTCCCACCGAGTTGAGTAATCGGTCCCACCGAGTTTGCTTGACCAACTCTCTAGTTAGCTAATTACCAAAATCGGTCCTACCGAGTTTGTGTAATCGGTCTCACCGAGATTACGTTATGCCCTAACCCTAACCATATCGGTCTCACCGAGTTGCGTTTCGGTCCCACCGAAACTCCTAACGGTCACTAGGTTTACTAAATCGGTCTGACCGAGTTTATTGATTCGGTCCCACCGAGATTGGTAAATTGTGTGTAACGGTTAGATTTTGTGTGGAGGCTATATATACCCCTCCACCTTCTCTTCATTCGTGGAGAGAGCCATCAGAACAAACTTACACTTCCAACTTACCAGTTCTGAGAGAGAACCACCTACTCATGTGTTGAGGCCAAGATATTCCATTCCTACCATATGAATCTTGAACTCTAGCCTTCCCAAGTTGCTTTCCACTCAAATCTTCTTTCCACCAGATCCAAATCCTATGAGAGAGAGAGTTGAGTGTTGGGGAGACTATCATTTGAAGCACAAGAGCAAGGAGTTCATCATCAACGCACCATTTGTTACTTCTTGGAGAGTGGTGTCTCCTAGATTGGCTAGGTGTCACTTGGGAGCCTCCGACAAAGATTGTGGAGTTGAACCAAGGAGTTTGTAAGGGCAAGGAGATCGCCTACTTCGTGAAGATCTACCGCTAGTGAGGCAAGTCCTTCGTGGGCGACGGCCATGGTGGGATAGACAAGGTTGCTTCTTCGTGGACCCTTCTTGGGTGGAGCCCTCCGTGGACTCGCGCAACCGTTACCCTTTGTGGGTTGAAGTCCCCATCAACATGGATGTACAATAGCACCACCTATCGGAACCACGCCAAAAACATCCGTGTCTCCAACTGCGTTTGAATCCTCCAAAACCCTTCCCTTTACATTCTTGCAAGTTGCATGCTTTACGTTCCGCTGCTCATATACTCTTTGCATGCTTGCTTGCTATGTGTTGTGAATGTTCAACTTATGCCTAAACTCCACTTAAACTTAAATTTGCTAAAAACTGCAACTTTGGTACTTAGTGTCTAATCACCCCCCTCTAGACACCTCTTCTCAAGGTCCTACAAGTGGTATCAGAGCATTGGTCTCCATTGCCTTGGTTTAATCACCATTGGAGGAAGATGGATGAGTCTACTTTGGGGAGTCTTAGACATAGAGTGCCTATTCTTGATAGAGAGTACTTTCATGAGTGAAAAAATGAGATGCTTGTAATTTTGAATCAATATAATTAGAACAAGTACATTGCTAGTCCTTGTGCACCTTATGTTGATCCTATGCATCCTACCCTTGATGAGTCGATTGACATGATTAGGAATGTTAGAACTGTTAATCTTATCACTAGAGGCTTGCCTAGAAGCTTGATTATAAAACTGCCTACTCTTGAGTGTGCTTACACTATATGGAAATTTCTTGAGGAACGATTTTCTGATTATTCTTTGAAAAATCTAGATGAAATTCTTCATAAGTATATTGCCTTGACTAAGATGAATTCCAATGATCCTATGTTTGGTGATCGTTTATTTTAACTTACAAATCTTATGCGTGCCAAAGGAAATATTGGAATTATTAGCGATATTATCTCCGAATCTACTAGAATTCATAAGCAAGATTACTGTCAAACTCATACTAATGAATCACTCTCACTAGGAATTGATCCACCACATGACGATGTTGAACATGGATACTATGATGAGGATGATGATGATGACTTTGATCTTGATGATGCAATGAGACATTTTGGTCTTATGGCAATTCTTCGGGGATATATGGCAGGAGGAAAGGAATGGGTCCTTGACAGTGGATGTACCGATCACATGACCGGAGATAAAGACATGTTTCGTGAGCTTGCTGAAAATGATAGTCCTCGAAAGTATGTCACTTTTGGTGACAACTCAAACGGTAAGGTGGTTGACCTCGGTAAGGTGGCCATCTCACATGATAGCTCCATTTAGAATGTTATGCTCGTTGAATCTCTTGGCTACAACTTACTTTCAGTATCTAGACTTGCTGATTTCGGTTTTAATGTCCTATTTACTGAAGTAGATTGCCAAGTGTTTCATCGAGACAATCATAAAATGGTCTTTACCGGCATACGTAGAGGTGATCTATACATTGTTGATTTCACTAAAAAGGCTCAACCTAAAACTTGCTTCATTGCTAAATCCTCAAAAGGTTGGTTATGGCATAGACAACTAGGTCACGTTGGCATGAGAAACCTTGACAAGCTTATAAAAGGGAATCATATCCTTGGTGTTAACAATGTCATATTTGATAAGGATAGACTTTGTAGTGCTTGTCAAGTAGGTAAACAGGTTGAAGGAAGGCATCCCGTGAAGAACATCATGACCACAAGGAGGCCACTTGAGCTACTTCACATGGATCTTTTTGGTCCCAACTCTTACAAGAGTCTCGGTGGAAATTCTTTTGGTCTTGTTATAGTTGATGATTTTTCAAGATTTATTTGGGTGTTCTTTCTTGATGATAAATCGCAGGTCCAAAAGATCTTCAAAAACTTCGCTAGGAAGGCCCAAAATCAGTTTGAAGTGAAGATCAAGAAGGTTCGCAGCGACAACGGAACGGAGTTCAAAAATGCAAATGTGGACACCTTTCTTGACAAAGAAGGGATTTCACACGAGTTCTCAGCTACGTACACACCTCAACAAAATGGAGTTGTTGAGAGGAAGAACCGGACGCTCATCAAAATGGCGAGAATGATGCTTGATGAGTACAAGACACCGAAGCACTTTTGGGCAGAAGTGGTTGAGACAGCTTGTCATGCAACAAATCGCTTGTATCTTCACAAGCTACTCGGCAAGATGGCATACGAGCTCCTCACAGGTAACAAACCCGAAGTTGGATACTTTCGAGTATTCGGCTCAAAGTGCTACATTCTTGATAAGCATCATCGTTCTAAATTTGCTTCTAAGTCTCATGAAGGTTTTCTACTAGGTTATGGCTCAAACTCTCACACTTATCGTGTCTACAACAATTTCACCCGAAAGGTTGAAGAGATGGTAGATGTGAAGTTTGATGAATCTAACGGCTCGCAAGTAGAGCAATTGCCAATTGATGTAGGAGACAAAGATCCTTCGGAAGCAATCCAAGACTTGTGTATTGGCAATGTTCGTCCAACGGAGGTGAAGGAGAGTACCTCGTCCGTCCAAGTGGAAGCTTCTACTTCACGACAAGGTGAACCAAGAGTTGACACGGAAGCATCCACAAGTGGGACACACCAAGATGAAGAAAACGAGGAAGTGCATCAAGAACGTCAACAACCTCCTTCTCCATCGCGACAAGAGAACGCCAACACCAACAATGAAGAAGATCGAGAAGAAGAAGAAGAAGAAGATGAAGAAGATGTTCAACCAAGACCCAAGCAAAAGCTTTCACGAGTTCGAGCAAGAATTTCTAAAGACCACCCCATCGAGCAAATCTACAATGATATTCAAACCGGGAGAATCACTCGCTCTAAAACTCGTTTAGCTAACTTTTGTGAAAACTATTCTTTCATCTCTAGCATTGAACTATGAAGGTCGAAGAAGCATTGGAAGATCCGGATTGGATAAACGCTATGCATGAAGAGCTACACAACTTTGAAAGAAACCAAGTTTGGACATTGGTTGAGAAGCCCGACAACAACCACAACATCATCGGTACCAAATGGGTGTTTCGCAACAAGCAAGATGAAGATGGACAAGTAGTTCGCAATAAAGCACGTCTCGTCGCCCAAGGATACACACAAGTCGAAGGTATGGGCTATGGTGAGACTTATGCTCCCGTTGCTAGACTTGAGTCTATTCGCATCTTACTTGCCTATGCTAATCACCATGATACCACATTGTACCAAATGGACATTAAAAGTGCTTTTCTAAATGGTGAAATAGAGGAGGAAGTTTATGTTAAACAACCTCCCGGCTTTGTCAATCCCGAGAAACCAAATCATGTTTACAAACTTCACAAAGCTCTTTATGGTCTTAAACAAGCTCCTAGAGCTTGGTACAAATTCTTAACGAAGTTTCTTCTTGGAAAGGGATTTGAATTTGGGAAAATTGATTCTACTCTTTTTACTAAAAGGGTTAATGGAGAATTATTTGTATGCCAAATTTATGTTGATGATATCATATTTGGATCAACTAACCCTCATTTTAGTGAGAAGTTTGGAAAGCTAATGTCGGAGAAGTTTGAGATGACAATGATGAGTGAACTCAAATTCTTTCTTGGGTTGCAAAACAAGCAAACTAAGGAAGGTACTTTTGTCTCTCAAACGAAGTACACTAAGGACTTATTCAAGAAGTTCAATATGCAAGAATGCAAAGGTATGTCTACACCCATGCCTACTAGTGGACATCTTGATTTGACCAAAGATGGTGAACCGGTTGGTCAAAAGGTCTATCGCTCTATGATTGGTTCATTGTTATACCTATGTGCTTCACGACCCGATATTATGCTAAGTGTGTGCATGTGTGCAAGATATCAAGCTGCTCCTAAAGAATGTCATCTTAAGGCTGTGAAAAGGATAGTGAGATACTTAATACATACACCAAATTTTGGCATTTGGTATCCTAAGAGGGCCTCTTTCGATCTTGTTGGCTACTCTGACTCAGACTATGCCGGAGACAAGGTTGATAGAAAGTCCACTTCGGGTACTTGTCAAATTTCTTGGTAGATCTCTTGTGTCTTGGTCCTCCAAGAAACAAAACTCGGTATCCTTATCTACCACTGAAGCGGAGTATATTGCCGATGGTTCATGTTGTGCTCAATTACTTTGGATGACCCAAACTCTTAAAGATTATGGGATATATGTGAAACATGTTCCATTGCTTTGTGACAATGAAAGTTCTATCAAAATTGGACATAATCCTGTGCAACATTCTCGAACTAAGCATATTAAAGTTCGTCATCATTTCATTCGAGATCATGTTGCTAAGGGTGACATTGATCTTAAGCATGTTCGCACTGAAAAGAAATTAGCGGATATATTCACTAAACCTCTTGATGAGAAAGTGTTTTGTAGGTTAAGAGGAGAATTGAACATCATTGATGCTTCAAACTTGGAGTAGAAACTCCATTGGATACATGCAAGACATGAGCTTATGACTAATCCTTGATATTTCTCTTATGATGAAAATCTTATATATTGGACATATTTGCTTCTTGCATGTTATCTAACCCATGTAGGTACTTGGTTGAATCAAATTCCATGAGATTGTAACCTACTCATATCGTGAGCAATCTCTACATCACCAAGTCTCTACACAAAGGTGGTTGAAGACAAGGAAGCATGAAACCATTCAAACATATCCTTTGACAAATTCTATGTTGAGCTTCATGATTATCATTTTTGGATACACAAGTGCTCTTCCTTGCAAGAACTAACCCATGTAGGTAGATGGACTCAAATTCCAAGTGGTGCTCCCAACTCTTAGCTACATCAACCTTGAGCAACCCACACAAGTTCAACTACATGATCAACACCACCAACCAAGGTATGTTATTCCATCTTAGAGAAGCTTTACTCCGAGTCATGAGCTAAAGCAACTCGACAAGATGAGAATACATCAAGATGCTTAAACAAAAAATGGTAACCCCATCTTGAGCTTAAACGATGAGTATGACCTATGATCAAGTGATCTCACTTGACTCCTAAGTCAATATACTCTAACATAGGTGACTTTGTCGCCGACCATCTCTAGATGAAGTTCTCTTGAGTTCATCTCTGTGTTTTTGCATTTGTCTCATGCATATTTGTTTCCCATTTAAAAAAACTTCATCTAGATTTTTTTTCTTTTTGTTTTCCCTGCATTTTTTTTGCATCCAATTCATTGCATATCATTCAGTAAATTCCTTGCAAATCTTTGTGAGATCTTACTAGTCTAGTGAGCTGAGGTGACAAGTGTTTTCTCTGCGATGAACTCGGTTTCACCGACTTGTTGTTTTCGGTCCAACCGAATACTTTCGGTACAACCAAAGCATACCACTCAGTGCCACCGATTTCACCACAGGAAAAACAGTTTGCCACTTATTCTGTGTTTCGTCTGTTCCAGCTCCACTCAATGAATCTTGTCCTCTACAAGCATCACATTTTTATAAATTCTTTCTGCTGTGACTCAAGGATCAAACCCATTCACGACAAATTCCAGAAGCCCTTCTTGGAAATTGATGTCAAAGGGGGAGAGAGAGATCACATCAAAGCTTATCATTTAGAGAGAGATCACATCAGAGAATATCACTTCCACACGGGGAGAGAGAGATCTCCAGGGGGAGAAAATACTCAAGTAGAAAGTATTTCTCAAGGATCCCAGATGCTTGGTGTTCAAGAGGAGAGATGCCACATGTCTTTTTGGGGGAAATACATGTTCATATGTGCTTATTTGCATTAGTTTGCACTAGCTCTGTTCATTCAGATTCTTTCAGCTCTGATTTTCTGTTCCCTATCTTCTCCCATCATCCCATGCTAGATTCAGGGGGAGCAAGACATCTAAGGGAAAGAAATCATGTAAATTCATTGCATATCTTTACTCTTGGGGACATGTCTAATCCAATGTGGTACTTAGTACTCACTCTCTAGATGTCATCCCAGTCTTGGTATTCTTGTGGTTTCTTCTGTTTGCTCTGGCTAGTAGATGTATCTGTGTTATCTAACCTTCTTTACGCATGTTCATTCCATCCTAAGCCCACTCAAGACTATAAGGTAAGTATATGCATCACAATCATGTGTATGAGGATTTCTTGCTGATGTACATACTGTTTGCAAGAAGGACTCATGAGCATGAAGGTATTTTATTTAATATTCTTTGCTCTGATGCATATGGCCAAGATACATGTAACTCATTGCTTACTCTGCCATGGTTATGCTCTCACATGCTTCTATATTCGATATTTCACATGATTGCATACATGTAGGGGGAGCCTATGCTTGTTACATGTCTTTCCAAAGCTTTACTTGCTATTCTTTATATCCTTATCTAAAGCTTTGATGTATGTTGTCATAAATTACCAAAAAGGGGGAGATTGAAAGCACAAGTGCTCCCTAGGTGGTTTAGGTAATTAATGTCAACATATCTCTTGTTAGACTAACACTTTTATCTAGTATATTTCAGACAAGTTCAACAATGGAGTGGCATGGACTAAAGGATGTGGGAACTCCTTCAAGATGCTAAGGACAAGGGATTGGCTAAAGCTTCAAGATCAAGACTCTTCATTTTACATTTTAGTGATCCAAGATCACATTGAGTCTATAGGAAAAGCCAATACTATCAAGGAGGGATGAGGTGTTGCTTAATGAGCCTCTTGCTTCATGTGCTTAGTGATATGCTCCAAAACCCTCAACTACTTTCTCACATCCACATATGACCTAAACCTAAAGCCAAAATCGGTCACACCGATTCTTTCTATCCGGCGCCACCGAGTTCAAATGTCATAGCCACTGCCACAAACCCTAGGCAAATCGGTCTCACCGATAGGGATCTTGGTCTCACCGAGATGGCATTGTAATCTCTCTGTGTATGTCCATTATCAAAATCGGTCTTACCGAGTTTGAGCAATCGGTCCTACCGAGATTACAATGCAAACTCTCTGGTTAAGTTATTACCAAAATTGGTCCCACCGTGTTGAGTAATCGGTCCCACCGAGTTTGCCTGACCAACTCTCTAGTTAGCTAATTACCAAAATCGGTCCTACCGAGTTTGTGTAATCGGTCTCACCGAGATTACGTTATGCCCTAACCCTAACCATATCGGTCTCACCGAGTTGCGTTTCGGTCCCACCGAAACTCCTAACGGTCACTAGGTTTACTAAATCGGTCTGACCGAGTTTATTGATTCGGTCCCACCGAGATTGGTAAATTGTGTGTAACGGTTAGATTTTGTGTGGAGGCTATATATACCCCTCCACCTCCTCTTCATTCGTGGAGAGATCCATCAGAACAAACCTACACTTCCAACTTACCAGTTCTGAGAGAGAACCACCTACTCATGTGTTGAGGCCAAGATATTCCATTCCTACCATATGAATCTTGATCTCTAGCCTTCCCAAGTTGCTTTCCACTCAAATCTTCTTTCCACCAGATCCAAATCCTATGAGAGAGAGTTGAGTGTTGGGGAGACTATCATTTGAAGCACAAGAGTAAGGAGTTCATCATCAACGCACCATTTGTTACTTCTTGGAGAGTGGTGTCTCCTAGATTGGCTAGGTGTCACTTGGGAGCCTCCGACAAAGATTGTGGAGTTGAACCAAGGAGTTTGTAAGGGCAAGGAGATCGCCTACTTCGTGAAGATCTACCGCTAGTGAGGCAAGTCCTTCATGGGAGACGACCATGGTGGGATAGACAAGGTTTCTTCTTCCTGGACCCTTCTTCGGTGGAGCCCTTCGTGGACTCGCGCAACCGTTACCCTTCATGGGTTGAAGTCTCCATCAACATGGATGTACGATAGCACCACCTATCGGAACCACGCCAAAAATATCCGTGTCTCCAACTATGTTTGAATCCTCCAAAACCCTTCCCTTTACATTCTTGCAAGTTGCATGCTTTACTTTCCGCTGCTCATATACTCTTTGCATGCTTGCTTGCTATGTGTTGTGAATGTTAAACTTGTGCCTAAACTCCACTTAAACTTAAATTTGCTAAAAACTGCAACTTTGGTACTTAGTGCCTAATCACCCCCCTCTAGACACCTCTTCTCAAGGTCCTACACCATGCTATTATATTATCAATCTTGGATGTTTTATATACACTTTCAAGCAATTATATATCATTTTTTGGGACTAACCTATTAACTTAGTGCCCAGCGCCAGTTGTTGTTTTCTGCTTGTTTTTGGTTTTGCAGAATATCAGTACCAAACGAGATCCAAATGCCATGAAACTTTTTGGAGATTTTTTTTCTGGAAATAAGAGACCCTGGAAGCTTTGGGAGGGGACGAAAAGAAGGAGCAGTGCCCACGAGGCACCAGGGCGTGCCAGGGGGGTGGGGGGAGCCCTAGTGGCATGTGGGGCCCACGTGGCTCCGTTTGACCTAACTCTGTCTCTATAAATTCTCTAAAATCGTGAAACCAACAGAGGAGTCCACGAAAATACTTTTTTCGTCGCCGCAAGTTCCAGAACCACGAGATCCCGTCTGGGGGCCTTTTCTGACACTCTGCCGGAGGGGGATCCGATCACGGATGGGCTCTACATCATCCTTGCCGCCCTTTCGATGATGCCTGAGTAGTTAATCACAGACCTATGGGTCCATAGTTAGTATCTTGATGGCTTCTTCTCTCTATTTGATCTTTAATACAATGTTCTTCTCGATGTTCTTGGAGTTCTATTCGATGTAATGACCTTTTGCGGTGTGTTTGTTGGGATCCGATGAATTGTGAGTTTATGGTCAGATCTATCCATGAATATTATTTGAGTTTTCTCTGAACTCTTTTATGCATGATTGTTATAGCTTCGTGTTTCCTCTCTGATCTATTGATTTGGTTTGGACAACTAGATTGATTTATGTTTTTTTGACTAGGTACCGCAAGGCAACAACCTCACAATCTTTTATTAAGGCTCCAAATTCAACAAATTACAATGTACATGTAGAAGAGTTTGGGGGGGATACATACCAAGTCCTAATGAAGGGAGGCTATCCAAGCTAGGAGGCTGTCCCTATATTTACATTTTATCCTATGTGCTAACAAAGAGATATCATGTACAAAATTTCTTCTCCAAGCTCTGAAGCTAGGATTCTCATTCCTAAAGATCTTGCCATTCCTCTAAGTCCAAATATTCCAAGAGGCTGTGAAAACCACTTCAGAAAAGAAAGGTAACCCAAAGTCCTTCCTCGCAGAAAGAGCCATCATGTATGTGGATTGATTTGAATGGGATATCCAAGAGATACCAAGATAATTCCGAACGCGCTGGCTGAAGTTGCAAGTGAAGAAAAGATGCACATGGTCCTCGTGGCTATCCAAGTGACATAAAACTAGATTGATTTATCTTGCCACGGGAAGAGCTGCTTTGTAACGGGTTCGATCTTACGGTGCTCAATCCCAGTGACAGAAAGGGACATGACATGTACGTATCGTTGCTATTAAGGGTAAAAAGATGGGGTTTATTCATACGTGAGTTTATCTTGTCTACATCATGTCATCTTGCTTAAGGCGTTACTCCATTTTTTCATGAACTTAATATACTAGATGCATGCTGGATAGTGGTCGATGTGTGGAGTAATAATAGTAGATGCTGAATCATTTTGGTCTACTTGTCTCGGACGTGATGCCTATATACATGATCATTGCCTTGGATATCATCATACTTATTTGCTTTTCTATTAATTGCCCAACTGTACAAAATTTACCCACCATATGCTATTTTCAAGAGAGAAGCCTCTGGTGAAAACTATGGCCCCCGGGTCTATCTTTTATCATATATTAAAACCAAAAATACCTTGTTGCATTTTTATTTTATTTATTTTATTTTGTATTTATGTCTGATCTATCTATCAAAAACTATACAATTTAATCTTGCTCGTGACCGCCAAGGGATTGGCAACCCCTTGTTTGCGTTGGGTTACAAGGATTTGTTGTTTGTGTGCACGTGTTGCTAACGAGTTGTTGCTTGGTTCTCCTACTGGATTGATAACCTTCGTTCTTGTAACACCCCGGATGTAACTTTCCATCTTTGTAACTCCAACTCTTGCCATTTTTGGCTATGTGATATGATATTCCCTCCGTGGTTGGGTTTTGTCTTTTGTTTTGCATTTTATTCATGTCATGCATATCATATCATGTCATCATGTGCATCTCATTTGCATACGTGTTCGTCTCATGCATCCGAGCATTTTCCCTGTTGTCCGTTTTGCCATCCGACACTCCCACGTGCACCGGCGCACCCCTCTTGTCTCTTTTCGTGTGCGGGTGTTAAACGTTCTCGGAATGGACCGAGCCTTGCCAAGTGGCCCTGGTATAGCACCGGTAGACCACCTGTCAAGTTTCGGGTCATTTGGAGCTCGTTTGGTACTCCAACGGTTAACCGCACAACCGCATAGGCCTCTTTTGTGTTGCAGCCCAACACCCCTACAAAACAGCCCAATAACCCATCTAAGTCACTTCCATGCTCTCCGTCGTCGGATCACGATCGTGTGGGCGAAAACCGCACCTCATTTGGACACTCCTAGCTCCCTCTACCTATAAATGTGTGCACTCCCTCGAAATTCCGGATCCCCAAACGCTAGCCCGCTCCCTCTGCGCTGCCGGACACGTCCGGACGGAGCCATACGCGTCCGCCGCCGTGCCCCCAGCGAATCGGAGCCTGCCACGTG